>NC_143427.1:15367500-15667500 GCF_059467195.1 Physcomitrium patens
TGAGGCACAAAACCAAGCCTTGACAATGATTTTGGGATTTTTTTGGAGATCTAAGAATAAGATCTAAAAGTTGACTTGATGAAGTTTCTTTGAGCATTAATTTGGAGTGATATGAGTTTTTATTGACTTTGTAAGAGCTTTACAAAGTCAGGTTTGTTTTGGATGACTATAGATTTGTGAAATAAAATTGGTGATACTTTTTGGAGAATTTTGTAAGTTTGGCAGTAGATTTATGAGTGAATTTTTTTGATTTGTGGGTATAGTTGTGTTTGATGTGTGTTGTAAATTTGGATTTGATCAAATGGTTAGATTGAAAGGCATGAAGGTTTTTGTGGGTTATGGTCTCAAAATTTAGGGATTTAAAGACCAGTGAGGTTTTCTTAGATATCTATTAATTTTCTACTTAGAGTGAAGTAAATATTTTTTTATAGAGGTAGTGAACTTAATTTCCAAAAAGTGTGTAAAATTTGGAAGTAAAGTAATAATTTAATCAAGAGTAATTGGCTTTGGAAGATTGGTATTAAAGTCAGAGAAGGAGGCTGGCCAACAGTCAAGCACATTTTTGAGTTTATCATTTATTTGATAATTTTGACCTTTCTTAATTTTTTTTTGTATTTATTATCAACTTAATTATTAAGAGGTGTACAAAATTTGAGTTAAAATCAATGGTTCATTCATTAGTTAAAATTTGAGTTAAAATCAATGGTTTAAATCTACTATAAGAATTATTTGGAATTAATTAGGATTTAGTTTTGGATTAGGATTAGGATTTTAGATTGATTTAAGATTTTTTTAGGGTTAGGATTTGGTTAAGATTAGGATTTAGTTTAAACTAAGATTTGATTAGGATTTATCTAGGATTTGACTAAGATTTGTTTAAGATTTGATTAAGGCTTATTTAGGGTTTGTCTAGGATTTGACTAGAGTTTATTTAAGGTGTGATCAAGATTTATTTGAGATTTGATTATGATTTGTCTAGGGTTTGGTTAGGGCTTATTTAAGAATTAATTAGGATTTAACAGGGATTTGGCTAAGTTTTGACTAAGATTTGATTAAATTTTGATTAGATTTTTATTAGGATTTAATTATTTTTTATTTTAATATTATATTAAGATTTCTATTTTATTATATATATATATATATTTTTAATTTCTATGTTATTTTTTTATGATTTCTTAAAAAGATCTCTAAGAGTTCTTTGTATTTCTTGTATAATTCTTTTGAAATTTCAATTGAATTTGATTGATGTTTGATTATATTTTCTAATCTTTAATTATAATTTATTTAAGAATCTATTAAAGTTATTAGGACTTGTTGTTGCAATTTTTCTTTTATCTTCCACAGCTAGGTGTCCGGTGCATTCCCAAACCAAATGCCACATAATACGACAGTGTTATGTTAAGTGCAATGACATATATAAAAAGGCTATTTGTTATATAAGAAGTAGGATTTATAATAATTTATACTACCCATATATGTGAGTATAAGTTGTAAGAAGATGGGCCATCAACTATGCTACAATAGGCAAGCACACTAAGTATTATTGTTGAGACAACTCTGTACTTTGAATAACTTATTATTTGCATTAATGTCATCTAAAATAGACCATCTATCTTTTATTTATATCTAAGAATGTATCTTAAATTTAATAAGATCTTAAAAAACAAAGAAAAATTTGTCATTCTTATCAATTAATATAAGTGTCTTCTATTAATGCTAAAATATTGACTTCTCTTTGCCATCCATACTTGAAATTTTTTACTTTACGGGTGTTGTTCTGCAACTACATATATTTCTAAGGTGATAATATTGTTGCAAAATTGAATACTTTTTCTTGTCCAATTGAGTAGATGAGTAAGGTCTTTAGCTCATATGGGACCGTGTAAAAATGACACTATCATTCTTTGTCAAGTCATTGTTGACATTTGACGGTGCAAGAACAAGTATATTTTCATATTAGTCATTTTTTTTTTTATATTGTGTGGTATTTATTTTGATATTTTTGTATTATTTGATATTTATTACATATTTTCCAATAGAACCTCAAATTGAAGAACTATTGATTTTTGAACCTAAACTTTATGTTGAGAAGGATAGGAAGTGGCTACATTTTTGAGTTTTGTCTCTACTTCCTCGAATTAAGCGTCAATGGCTAGTATGAGCATGTGACTACTTTAATCTAGTATTGTTATCTTATTAGATATGATTAATTGTGTTGGTATATTTTATTCATGTAATTCCTCAATTAGTGATGTTAGAAAAAAGATTGCCAAAGGAAGTTAATTCTACTTAGGTAGATTGCCGAAAGTTGCAAAAATACTAAGATCTATCCAAACCTCATGAAATAGTATAATTAGATTTTGGATCTTCTTATGTAAATAAGTATGTCTATTAATGTTGTACCATACCTCCACTTTGATCTAAATTGTAATTTTCTATGAATAAAATAAAATCTTTTCTAAGAAAATGATTAATTTGAAATTACTACTCTATATTTTTGTATCCACATATTTCAAACTAGGCTTGCTTGAAGTAGATTCTAAGGTATTTATGTATTAACTCGGATCATGTTCTTGAAGTTCCAAAAATTGGTTGTCAAAATGTGACGCCTTCTTAGTCAAGTCATAAGCCAAAATCTTATGGTTTGTTAGTCATTATAAGGCTCTCATAGGTAGTGAATTTGAAGAACATTAAATTGTATTCAAATCGGTGCAACTTGAGAGCATCCATTTAAGGCATATTTTACTATTTCTAAGGTTTTTCAGATACAAAGACCATATTATTTTCATACTATTTGCTTTGGCATGCCATTCATCAATTCGTAGGCTCCTTGTAAAAAATAACCACTACATTGTGGCTATCTTGTGGGAGAGCCACAAGTACCATACTCATTGGATGAGGCTCTTTTTTTGTTAGGAAGTATAATCTAGCCCTATTAGTTTATAAAGGCCTCTTATTGTATGAGTTGTCTTAACTAAATTAGTTCTATATCCTCTTTTATTTGTATGTAAGAAGAACTTATACTCTTAGAGGATATCAATCTTTTTTTATGTCTAGTCTTTAGGATCTTAATGGAGGTGATTGATTGATACCTCTCCATATAACTATATTCATGATTTTGTATCATATTTTTGAGGATTGTATTTCCAAATTCTACTTTTTGGATTAGTTATATTAATTATTTTAACATGATGTACTCTATCCTAGGAAAGTATAAATACCTAGATTCTCACACCCTAAGAATCTCAAGTATCCCTTCTATGTCTCTACATAAGAACTAACTTTGTACTTATTTTTTATAAATCCTAGTTTCATGAAAGTTGTAGTTGATAATATATCTTAGAAACTATCTTCATTTTATTTGCTAATTTTATCTATCAATTTTATCTTATCCTAATCTTCACATATTTATATCTTTATCAACTTCATCTTATTTTTATCTTTTTTTAATCTAGTCTTCATACATCTATACCTTCATTAATTTTTTTTATCTTCATCTTTTTCAACCTAAACTTCAAATATTTATAACTTTTTTTCTTCTTGCAACTCTTTAAAACTCAATATAAGACTAAAAATCGTATGAAATGACATGCAAGCATGTCAATTATAATCTTTTTATTGTGATTTTTTTTATTATAATTATATAATTTTGAAGCTATTTATAATTTCTTTATAGTAAATTTCTACCAATACTATTTTAAAACATAGTAAAACTAATTTCTTTCTAACTACCATAACTTCCTAAAGTAGTTTAAACCACCTTGTTTTTTCTATATATGGGTGGCTAATTATTTTACTTTTCATACATTCTTTTCTTTTTTACCATATTTATGCTTGCTTCTATAAATTATTCTTCTACAACATCTTAATTTTATTAATTATAAATTCTAAAGTTAACATTACTTCTTCTTCCTTCTATTAATTAATTTCATCTAATTAAATATTAATAATTATCTTAAACTCCTTGAAGCCTTCTATGTTTTTCCATTATTTTTTGTAAATGATGGATTTCTTGATCTTTAGCCTCTAAGTTTTCTTATAATGCATTCTTTTTATGCTCTAAAGCTTTTCTTTCCTTTTAAAACTGAATATTATTAGTTTGAATAAAAATTAATTCATGTAGAATATGTAAATATATTTTGTGGTAAGTTACTAGTTGGTTATTGACAACCTTGAGAATTAGACTTATGGTTAGGCAATTTAGTTAGTAATAGTAGGTTGTTAGTGGAACAAATGGTTAAGAATTTAAAGGTTCATAACCTTTGGAATCTATTGGCCAATGGTCCATCTTTTGGTAGGATAAAGAGGTTGAGAAAAGGAAGATTGAAGCCAAACTGTGAGAATCGTAAGCCGAGGTAAGCTTGGTACCACCTCTTTGTTTTCTTTGTTTTTATTATTTGCTTATGAAGAATTGTAATTGAGAGAATTATTGTTGAAATTGTGATTAGAATACTATAGAATATGACTTTGGACTGACAATTTTGGAAAAAATTTGTGACCTTGAGAATTGAGATTATTGAATTGTGTTGTATTAAGTGAAGATATTGAATTTTGTATGATGAATTGAGAAACTGATTATAATAAGTAAGGTGGAGATCAATAATTGAATATATATAAACTGCAAAGAGAGTAAGTGGAAGATGAACTGATAAGAATATGGAAGTATTGTTGAATTGATAGTCATAGAATGGATTATGTGTTGAATTAAGACAGAAGTAATAAGCCTTCATGTTTTGTAGTTTGATAATTGATTTTAGATAGCTAGAGTATAGTCAATTGTGACACTAACAGATCCAATTCATATAACTAGTCTTTCTCCGTGTTCGAACCCACCTCTATTAGTTCAATTGCTTTGGTATATTGAAGCTTGAACATAATGAGAACAACATTTTGGTGCCACTGTTGGAGAAATGATAACAATATGAAATGTTAGAAATTGATTGTATAGGAGATGGAATTATATGTTGAATGAGAACGTGAGAAGAACCAATTTTAGGATTATAAATATGTGGATTATAATTCAAGGCAGTATTGATTTTGTAAAGAAAAATAAAAGATTATAAGTGATAATTATGAAGGGAAGGATTATCAAAGAATTAATCGACAAGCAAAAGAAAGACAGGAGTGATTACCCATAAGAAATCTCCTACGAGAACGACAAAAAAGAATTATAGGTCCAAATAAAACCAAAAGAAGAAAAATTCAAATTCAAATAGCAAGGAGACCAGTGATAACACCAATGGCCGCGGGAGTGTTAGAAGTACCAATTGCGATACAAATGGGAGCAGTAGGAGACTGCACTACAAGTGTGGCACCATTACCTACTTTTAGTGGTTGGTTGGGCTCTGATTCTGATCACCATATATCTCAATTCTTGACAGCATGCGTAGCTAATAATGTTAGAATTGAAGATATTTGGTTGAAATGGTTGCCAATAATTTTAAAAGATACAGCTTTTGAATGGTATAATCGGTAATTAGTGGATAGATTTTCCAATTGGGAGGCCTTGAAGAATGCCTTCCTAATCCATTTTAGACTAATTTGATTTGAAGATCGACTTAGAGAAAGTTTTATGAATAGCAAGATGTTTGCGGGGGGATCAATAGAGTCCTATTATTATTAGGTCACAGATATATTTTGTAAATGGTCAAATAATCAAATGCCAGATGTGTTTATATTGTCGATATTAATCAATGGTTTGCATCCACCACAATTGAAAATGTTTGTAAAAGAGGCTCGATCAGCTATAGTAGAGGCATCATTGAAACAAGCAAAGGTGTGGAAAGAATGTCATTATGACCAATTGTTAACAATAGGGGCGATGATGATTCTAAGTTCAAGAAGCTAACAAATACAATCAAAAAATGTGTCGATGGATAATTATCCACAAATGGCTGACTCCAATGTGAAGAATGTTATATTGCAAAAATCAATTAATGCTACCCCACTCCAAGCAATAGTACCAATAACAATGACACCTTATTTTACATCGCCAACCTATCAACAACCGGAGTTATTCACAAATGCGACTGTTAAAGATCTAAATGTAGCCTTGTTATTAAATCTAACAAAAAAGATGGAAGAATTGGCCGTGAATTTAGCTAAAGATAAGGAGAAATGACATAAGCCTTCTAAGACGAGACCTAATGTATGGTATAATAATTATAAAGGATAAGATCATTTTGATACGAAATATCCATCACCTAGACAAATGGATGTTCAATGTATATTTTGTGGAGGAAAGCACACTATCCAAAACTGCTGGTATTTATAAACGCAACAATAATTCAGTAATCACACCATTATTCCACCGACTCAGTGGGATGTCAATCAAGTTCAAATAAAAAATACGTTTGGATGGAATGGAAATCGATCTAATCGACAAAATTGAGCATTCAATAACTTTCAAAGTTCCAATTTTAATCAGAAGTCTGTATCAAACCCCCAAATCTATGAAAAAGAGTAGCAGAGGTATCAGAAATATGCTCCATAGGTGTCTTCGAACCAAGTACCCTTTGTACCAACGGAAAAACCAAGATCATTTTCTAACCCTATATGGAATAAGCTTAGTACGTATATACCGATGGAAACACCCAATATGCCTGAAAGAGGTGCAAGAAGACTACTTCATTGTTTCCATTGCAAGAAAATTAGTCATTATATTAGTGAATGTCCTAATCCCAGAGCAAGTGACTATTATGCACCAGTGTATGGGAATTACAAGCAGTTGGGGCATACTTATCAATAATGTAATGCTTCGTTCAATTTCAATAATCAGAATCAACAGATCCAAAAGCAAGAAAAAATGGAGGAGATAAATCAAGGTCCTCAAGATTCTCTAGTAAATTGGATGGAATGTGTCTAAGCCGTTCTTACCAAGAGTCGATAAAAGGAGAAAGGACCAATTAAACATTTGGGTGAACCTGATGCAAAGGATCAATTTGATCCAATTATGGAGACATCCAATCCAGGTCCTATTACGGGCCTCTTATTCAATATGAGACCTGATTCAGTTGGGTAATACAATGAGGTCTCGATTGCGGAGGCTTCAATTCTATTTTAAGCTGTTTCGTTCTCTACATAGTTTTGGAAAATGTCCTATCTGTTGAAAGATCCTCTCGGGGGCGCGAATTCCAAAGAAACTCCGGCTACTGTTTCAATTTCAAATCCAAGACGAAAGAATATCTTACCTCTTAGAGTTAAACTCAACCCAATAAAAAGAAAGAGGGCATTGGGAATTACCTTAAATATGGAACCTTAGGATATTTTGAAAGATTTAGATGCTATTCGACCTTCTATTTCTATGAAGCAACTTCTAGCGATCGCTTCAAAGTACCATTCTACATTGAATTCATCATTAATATGGCATAAGCAATATAATAAGGATGTTTGTGAAGTCAATTTGAACCCTGATCTAGGTGCACCAACCATCAATGTTTTGATTGATGGTGTTATGATCTCGGGTGTTCAAGTGGATGGTAGTTCCAACATCAATTTAATGAACGCTGATACAATGGATGCTTTAGATTTAGAACACTTAATATCCACAACATTGGTGTTAAGGATGGCAAATCATAGCCGAGTTAAACTAATGGATATGTTATGGAGTGTTCAAACTATAATTGCCAATATTGTGTATGAAATTGACTACATTGTCTTTCAGTTACAATGATCAACTTTATCATATCGAATTTTATTGGGACGATCGTGGCTTTATCAAGCCAAGGCGAAGAATGATTTGGGTTGGGGTACTTTGACAATTGACAAGGATGGAGATAAAATGGTATTACAAATGTACCCAGTACACTATCACGAGGAGTCTCAATTCTCAACATCTGAATTGACATGAGACGATGAGCTTAGCTCCAATGATGACATAGTAGCACCAATTACAGAGGTATTAGTGGAAGCAACCCAACACCCTGGAGTAGTGTATCAATGTGGCGGTTCGGGGGAGTACTTGATATACCCGCCAGATTTGGAAATCTCTGCTAAAGTTAGTATTGATTGAATGACCAAGTATAATGTGTACCATGTGAGTGCTCTAGACACAGGATTCAATACTTTACACATGTTGGACTTACCGACTGATTTGAAACCTACACGGGAGTTGAAACAGAATATTTCTGTTGCACCTTTATGTCAAACTATCAACTTGGCGACCACAGCAGAGTCTCGGACCATTAAGGTCTACAAAGGTATTAAAGACCAGGAGTTGACCTACTGGATAAAATTTTTCTTCCATCATAAATCCGCTTTTGCTTAGACTTATGATAATCTAAAAGGTATCTCCACTGAAGTTTGTGAGCATCATATCATTTTAGAGGAGAATGCTAAACCGGTACGGTAGAGATAATATCGCCTTAATCCTAAATATTCTCTCATGGTGAAGGAGGAATTGGACAAGCTTCTTGTGGTTGGTTTTATTTACCCGGTACCGAATAGTGAGTGGGTTTTTTCAATCATGATGGTACCTAAAAAGAACGAAAAAATCTGAATTTGTTAAGATTTCTAAAAACTTAATGCGGCCATCAAGAAAGATTACTTTCCATTATCTTTCACAGATAGTATGGATAAACTGTTGTCATTATTACCAGGTAGTAAAAGAATAGGAGTGGGGCACCAGTTAAAGTCATTCTATAGTATTATTTTACGTTGGTTGGAGTACCATTTTCTTGTGTTTCTTGTCTATTTGAGAGTAATAGTTCTAATTAAGAGTTAACAGTGAGGAATCAATCACAAGTATCAATTGAAGATGTTCTAGAATGGTTGAGTCAGCAACAACATCAATTGGAACTTTTGGATGTCTAGATCTTAAAATTGGAAGCTCAAGTCAGTAAATTGGAAGAGTATAATGAAGATCTATCAAACCAATTGAAAAAAGAGTCGATGGACGGATTGAACGAGGAAGAAGATTTGCATTTAGAACCAAATTCGGTGGAACTTACATTCAATAATACAACAAATGATTAATTAGGTGGGCCAGAGGAAATAGTAACTTTGTAGAATTTTGTTAAGTAGTTTTTAGATAAGAATCAATTGTGTATTTACGAGGATGCTGTACAATTAGGAGTAGGGCTATGTAGAATATGTAAATAAATTTTGTGATAAGTTACTGGTTGGTTATTGACAACTTTGAGAATTAGACTTATGGTTAGGTAATTTAGTTGATAATAGTAGGTTGTTAGTAAAACAAATGGTTAAGAATTCAAAGGTTCATAACCTTTGGAATCTATTGGCCAACGGTCCATCTTTTGATAGGATAAAGAGGTTGAAAAAAGGGAGATTGAAGCCAAACTAATAGAATTATAAGCCGAGGTAAGCTTGGTGCCACCTCTTTGTTTTCTTTGTTTTTATTATTTGCTTATGAAGAATTGTAATTGAGAGAAGTATTGTTGAAATTGTGATTAGAATACTATGGAATATGACTTTGGACTCACAATTTTGGAAAAAATTTGTGACCTTGAGAATTGAGATTATTGAATTATGTTGTATTAAGTGAAGATATTGAATTTTGTATGATGAATTGAGAAACTGAATATAATAAGTAAGGTGGAGATTAATAATTGAATATATATAAATCACAAAGAGAGTAAGTGGGAGATGAATTGATAAGAATATGAAAGTATTGTTGAATTGATAGTCATAGAATGGATTATGTGTTGAATTAAGATGGAAGTAGTAAAACTTCATGTTTTGTAGTTTGATAATTGATTTTAAATAGCTAGAGTATAGTCAATTGTGACACTAACAGATCCAATTCATATAACTAGTCTTTCCCCGTATTTGAACCCACCTCTATTAGTTCAATTGCTTTGGTATATTGAAGCTTAAACTCAACGAGAACAATAATTCATCACCTTATATATGACTTATATTAGGCCTATTGTATTTTCTTGAATTATTGTGAAATTTGTTTGATTTATTTGGATATGTTGTCATATCTTCCATATTTCCATAATTCTTCTTAAAAGAAAAAATCATGCCTTAGATGAGTATTTAATGACAAATTTAATTCTTATTCATTTTATAGATTAGAATTAAATTCTAATTACTAATTAGAATTTAATGAAGGGTAGCCATGCTTAATGGACCATCTTTACCTACTCTCATTGATAGATAATATCCGAGGTAGTAGAAGAATTGCCTCTAATGTCTCTAGTGGTAGTAGATTTAACTCCAATAAGTGGCAATGGAAGCTACCAGTCTTTCTACCACCTAAAGATGGAAAAAAAGAGTGATTTTTGAGACTATTATCTCTCTTTCTTTCTTTGAATAGAAGGATTGAATGGCCACCTCGACTACTATTGTTTCTTTTATCAATAGATGAATTTGATGAATAACTACTGCAATTGTCATTCTTGTATCCATCCATGGACTAATAAGAAGGAAGGTCATTTTGTCCTTTGTTCATCTTCTTGTTGTAGATGTTTGTCACCATGTTAGAAGCATGTTGATCAAATCTATTCTTGCAGACATTAAAACCTTCATAAGTTCAAATTCTATGAAAAGAATATTATTTCAATGATTGTACATAGTCAATTTGGTCTTTTTATAGCTATATTTTGACATCCCATTGAGTGACTTATAGTCGCAATTATGGTTGGTTGTGATATTATGAATTTGTTTTTTACACAAATTTAGCAATTGTCACAATCCATAGCTCAGAGTAAGTGAGAGCAATTGTTCTTTTTGTTAGTAATGAACCTTCAATACTAGTATGATTTGTAATGGAAAAGGTCGCAAATGCACTATCATTTTTATATGATGGATTTGATATCAGAAGTATAATTTCTTCAATTGTAAAACCATTCATTATCACATGGTCTAGGTTTTTATGATTGCAATGAAGTATACTATTGAGATCTTACATGGAGAGTGGTTGGTATAGGTTTGTACAACTAGTCCAAATCTTGTTTTTGAAAACTTTTGTAAAGAGTGTGATTTTGCTCCAATTGCCGAAATAACATGATTGAATGAATAGAGGGAGATATGCTGATAATATGGATATAATATTATCATTCTTCATGAATTTGATTCTGAAACATAGATTTTTATATATAATAAGTAGAGTACTATCTTTATAAGTTCTTAATTTATGTTGAGTAGCGATCTTCAAGGTCAGATTTGGATCTATTATTATAATACTTGATAATTATTTTTGGATTTGAATTATATTTTTTAAATTTTTTTATTGATGTAAAAATATTTTTTTATTTTCTAGAATATTCATGCGGTGCTTAAAAAAAATCACAAACATCTTTGTAGATTTTTTAATTAAATTTTGGTCAAAATTAGTGATTGAAGTTCAATTAGGATTTTTGATCAAAATATAGCCATGGTTTTTGATTGAAGTCTAGCTAACATCTTCAATTACAGCTTAGCTAGGAACTTCCATAAAAGATAGGCCATGGTCTTTCCTTGAAGCCTAGCCATGTTTTTTCATCAAAGCTTGATTAAGATCTTTCTTTGAAGTATGGCCAGAGTCTTCAATTGAAGCTTGACATGATCTTTGGATTGTAGTCTAGTCAAGGTTTCCTATTAAAATCTTACGTGAGCCCCCCAATGAAAATCTCCTAGAGGCTTCAATTTTCCATCCATAACCTCCGGTTGAAAGAAGATGGATCTTAGCAAAGGATAACTAGATCCTATCATTGTTGCATGCATTTTTTTTTGTTGGTAATTGATTCATTTCTTTTAATAGCACTCTAATAGAATCGTCTACTACCATTAAAGTTGGTGCATTGATTGATATTTGGTAGGATTGCTTTGTGCAAGTTGCAATCAAGAGTCCATTTATTTCTTTTTTTATTAAGTTTTTTTTTTCATATTTTAATACATTTTTTGTATCCGCTAATGATAATAAATCATTGAAACCCAAATTAGTGTCTTTTTCATAAGTTATATTGTGAGAAATTGGAATTACCATTTCCTAAGTCATACAATGAACGACTTGTAAAGAAGTAGGTCTGAGTTCTTCAAAAATGGACCATAATTTATCTTTTGTATCTATTAAAATTACTTTTATTGTTATATTTATTTTTATATTTTTGTATTTTTGTATTTTTTATTTTTCATTTTCTAATATAGATGCTTTAGCTTTTAAATTGTTTATATGATCAAATAACCATTGAACATGCTTTCTTGTAAAACCTTCATCACCTTCTGAATTTTTTAAATTAAAATTTATATTATTTTTATATTTTTATATTTTTGAAACATTAATAATTTACTTAAATTTTTCTCCCATTTAATAGTTTCTAGATACTATCTATAAAATTCATCTGCTTTTTCTTCTCTTTCCACTGATGGTATTAATGTGGAGATATCTATTCTATGACATAAATATTTAAATTTGTCACCAAACTGTTTTTTTTTCTTTATAAATTGTTTTAATACCTTCTATGTTGTAATTTTCAACTTTGCTTTCTTTAATCTTAACTTCATCCTTTTTTGAGTTTTTTGAATTTGTTAAATTGACAATTGTTTGATTAATATTTTCTAATACCAAAATTTTACTTATACTAGAACCTATGGTCCCTTCATCTCCATTTATATGAATGTATTTAAAACTAATAGTAGTCCAATAATTACCTATCACACATAATTTTTGAGTGTAATAAGGAGAATTCTTACTCCTTTTTATAGAACAATTTTTTTTTTCATGTTTTGCTATTATGTTGTCTTCTATATGCATTGTAGTTATTACAATGCCAAATGTTTTTTTTCTTCACTTATCCATCTAGTTCTTTTTTTTTATGTACGTCTATTTTCTTGTGTGTATAGATTTTTTTGGCCTAAGTAATTATAATCTCTTTTTATGTAGGTGCAACATTTGAAAAATATTCCACATCTTTCCTTTTATTTATTCTTTTCTCTTTTACTATCAAATTATTTTCTATAATAATATTATTAATGATAGGAATAGATAATTCTTATTTTTGGTTTTTTGTTTTTTTTTGTTTTTTTTCTATTCTATTCTTTATAATTTCCTTGTTTTTAAGGTCGGTCTCTTTTAACAACTTACTTATCCTAACTCTCTAAATCTCAGCAATCAATAAGCTAATATTGACAGCAGCTACTATTTGTATAACTTTTTGATTTTTTTTCCTTTATTCTGTCTAAATCCTTTGCAATTCTATCTTCAAATTGTCTTTCAAGATCATAGGCTAGTCTACCTGTTCACCATTTAATGCACTTTGCATGTATTCTATGAAAATTGTAGGTACATCATTAATTCTTCTTTGAAAATATAATATAATATACAAGAATTGGATGACATGTCTTGCAGATTCAGATTTGCAAGTAAAAATGTTAAGAATAGAAGATTTATAATTCTCGTTTCAACAAAAGGATAAAGTACAATTATATGTTAAACATGTATTAAAATTTTGTACAATCCTTGGAAATGAAATGTAATTTTGTACAAAGTACTATGCTGAGTAGGAACAAAACTATAGTTTTTTTCTAGCTATGATACTATCACTGTAATCTTCTCGTATGTTCAGTAAAGCATCAAGCACCACAATTGTTTGGATCTTCTTCCTCCAATTTACCTATAATATAAAACTTTTCAATCCCATTCTATACAAGAAATCTTCTTCTTCATCTATCCATTTATATTATTTTATGGTACCAAATTGAAATTCCAAAGGCCTCTTTTGCTTACAAATCTATTTCCCTCTACTCTCAGCCATCGTTATAATAAAGAAAAAACGAAAATACAACAATTGGCATGAAAAACAAATTGCAATGGTTGTATATATATAAGTACTTTGTATTTGTAACCATAAAGTGGTTAATTTAGTTCCAACTATTTTGGTTATAACCAATTTAGATGGAATTATTATAATTATTTTATTTATAACCATTATTTTTTTACTCACATTAATATATTTATTGCTTACTGTTTTATTAAGTTTTACACAATCATAATGAAGTAATTTAATACTTGTTGTTTTGTACTTTATGGTTAATTTTTTTGATACAAAAATATAATCAATATATTTGAGTTGTTTTATATTTATATTGAGGTCATAAAAATATGGAATTTTTTTGTTAAGTTTTTGAAGTAAAAATTTGATAATTTAAAAAGAGACAATATTAAGCCTGGTTTTTAGACCTAATATATTAGTCATTGGTAATTTTGGTTGAATATATTCATTAAAATTTGCTTGAATCATTTATTGCTTATTATTAGCTTTAAAAAATAGTCACCCAAAATAAATAAATAGATGGTTTTTCTTTCATTTCATGATATGATTTTATTTTATTTATATTAACTCTAACAGTGATATTGTCAAGTAACATTAAATCCATTGTTCTATTAGAATATATCAAATTAACCACATAAGGTCTCATCCATTTGTATTGAAACTTTTTCCTGTTCTTTGTTGAGGTTGTTTTTAACCATAAAATCAATTGACTTTCTTTATATTCATTAATTTTTTTAAGATTGTTCTGATTTTGCTGTTGTAAATTGCTCCACTATAGATGTTAATCATAGTGTGGTTTTTCTTCCAAAACTTATTGAATAACTTGGTTACTATCTTTAATAGGTAAAAAAAAATGCTTGTATTAAAATTTTATTATAATTGAGTTTGAATTATATTTTCATCAGCTTTTGCTCTTCGTAAATCCATCTTATGAACATGACAAAGTCTATTTGTCATTACAATGTGCATATTAAAAACTCGAGTTTTTTTTTTTTAATTCTATTTATGTATTGAATAGGTAAAAACACTTTTGTGGTATAAACTAAAAAAAGTTGTATTTTTTGTTGTACAATATGTCTATAGTGCCAAATATGTCTATAGTGCCAAATAAAGTTTAATATCTCAATTTATTTGATTTGCATTAATTATTTTAGTTAACACAACTTTAAGAACTTTGTTAGTCAATTTAGCTTATTTATTTTCTTAAGAATAATAAATGGTTGACTTCTCATATTAAATCATAAATTTTATTATTAATAATTGAATTATTTCATTAATAAAATATATCCCTTGATCACTGACCAATTCAATTGGACATCCATAATATATTATAATTTTGTCATATAAAAATTTTATTATTGATTTTATTGTATTATCTTTCAATGCTCTTGCTTCCATCCACTTAGTTGTATAATTAAATGAAATTATAATATATCAATTCCTTGTTGAATTAGTTGGTGGATTTATTGGTCCACAAATTCAATTTCCCATCTTTAAAACACTTCTAGTGGTAATATTGGATGTAAAGAATTTTTGTATTTATTTAGATTAATTATTTTTTATTAGCAAACATCACATTACTTATAATAATCATATACATCTTGTTTTAACATGGGCCACCAAAAAAAACCATTAAGAATTTTATTTAAAGTTATTGTTGTCAAAAAATAACCTCCAGCAAGTCATTCATGTGCTTCAATAATAATAGCTTTTGTTGTAGCTCCTGCTAAACAATTTTGTTCTATGCCATCTAAACATATTTTCATTAACTTGTTTGTTTTGTCCAAATAAAAGCATCTATTTTTATAGCAATTTGTTGTTTGATATTAATTGAAGTAATTGTGGTAAGTCGCCCATGCTTCATAAAATCAATAAAAAATATTCTCCAATCTATGAAAGGTAATGGATATTTTTCTTTTTTTAGATTAATTTAGACTATAAATAAATTTGTGCTTGAAAAAGTATCTACTATATTTGTGCATGCTTCTCTAATGATTATTTTAGACAAAGGATTTGTCATTATATATTGACGTCTTAGTTTATAAACAATTTTGAAATCATATTCTAATAATAGTAACATCCACCTTACTACCTACTTTGAAACTATTATTCTACTAATCAAATATTATAATGCTTGCTGATTTATATAAAATATAAAATAATTTGTTAGCAAAGAATGACAAAAATATTAAATTGAATAAACCATTGCCAACACTTCTCTTTCCATGATACTATAATTTCTTTTTGCTTGATTTTTTAATTGACTTGCATATTAAATTGGTGAATTTAATCATCTAATAATATTTTGAACCAAAATATAATCAATAGCTTCATTTGAAGTATCACAATGTACATGAAAAAATTTATTTTAATATGTTGTGATTAAAATTGGAGTAGCTGTTAATTTTTTTTTTTTGATTTTCAAAAACTTATTGATATTTTGTGGTCTATACATATTTTATACTAGATTTTGTTAAATTCGTTAATAGTTGAGATATATTGGCAAAATTATGTACAAATCTTTGGTAATAACTAGTAGAACTTTTAAATTCTTGCATGCTTTTAAGATTCTTTGGTGGTGGTAAAGCAATGATAGCTTATATTTTGGCTAGATCCACTAATAGCCCTTCTTTATAAACAATGTGATCCAATAATTCACTTAAAGTAACTACAAAGGTGCATTTTTTTAGGTTAAGACTGATTCTATATTCTTCATACCTTTGAAGGCACTTTTGTAAATGCTCCAAATGTTTGACTTGAATTCCATACATGCTGAAATCATCAAGAAAAATTTGCATAAAATCATTCAAATACTTTGCAAAGGCATGTATAACTGCTCTTTGAAATGTAGCAGGTACATTTTTTAAATGAAAAGACATTAATCAATGAGCAAATGGTCCCCCTTTGGTAATAAAACAAGTTTTAAGCTGATCTTTTATAGCTATTGGTATTTAATTATAACCATTGAATCTATCTATATAGAATATAATTCATGTCCAACCACTATTTTAAATACTACATTAATAAAAGGTAATAGAAAAAGATCTATTATTATAATTCTATTAATTTTTGTATAATAAATACAAATTCAAAGTTTTCTATTATTTTTAGAAAAAATAACTATTAGAGATAACTATTCTATTTAATCTATAAGATAAACAAATCCTATCTTAAGTAATTTATAAATTTCTTCTTTTACTTTAGCATCATAAGTTGGATTCATTTGATATCTTGTTTATTTAATGAGTCAATCATTTAGTTTAAGTCCAATTCAATGTTCACAAATATGAATAAATACTCCTTTTAAATCTTCATAATTCCATAATAAAGTATTCTAGTATTTTTTTTAATAATTTTATCAATTCTTCCTTATAGCATTCATCATTTTATTTTCTTATTTTATTATTTTTGATTGAGCTTTACTTCTTAGATTTACTTCATCTACTTGGTCTTTCTTGCTAATAGTCCATCCTATGATAGATTTTTCCTAAATTGCTACTGTAATTGGAATTGTATCTGATTCTCTAGCTTACATCTTTGATTTATAAAAATGATCAAGATAGTGTATCAATTCTTCCACTGGTTTAATTGATTTATGAGATATTATCCTTATTTTTTTCTTAGATTTTTTATTTTTTATTTTGTGATATCATTTCTATCATATTACAATCATAACTGAACATTTCTTTTAATCCACATAATTCAATATTAGCTATAGGATGTAAGGAAGGTATAGCTTAATAAAAAATTTGTTCTTTTATATTAATTAAATCTCTTTCTCAATTATAACATTCCAAATGTATCAAATATTTTGATGGTGAAAATCTTGGATATTTTTGGATACATATTTTCTTCTCTTTATTTTTTTTAAAAATGGTTAGAGTATTTTTAGTCCAATCTTATTTAGTCTTTGTTTGTTTGAGCCATGGATGACCTAATAATATAGAATAACTTTGAATTTTCTTCTCTATTTTTAAACTATTATTGTAATAGTATAAGTAAATTCTTCTACTTATATATGTAAATCTTTGATAATACCTATTAGATTCATTTTTTTTTGATTAACCATTTTTATTGTAAAAGGTGCTGATTTAATCTTATTATATCCCAATTTTTTGTATAATTCTCTTATGAAAATATTTACTCTTGAACCTCCATCCAATAATATATCTTATATAATTTGATATTTAATTTTATTAGTAATCATAAGCATTTTTATATCATTATCTTTACTTATGATGTAAGCTTTGGGTATACTTGGTTTAAAATTACTTTCAAAACAAAATTCTTCTATAACCTTCTTTTTGCAATACAGAGCTAACTTCAATAATTTTTCTATAGATATACTTACTTTTGTTTGTTGAAATACATCTTCAATTATTTTTTTAATTATTTTTTTCTTTTTTCAATCCTCTTTTTTAATATTCTTACTTACAATTATTTTCTCAATATCTTTAGGTGAATCTTCATCGAAAATTGAATTTTTTTCAAATTCTTTTTATAATTATTGTACTTTTTTAATTATATTTTTGTATATTTTTCTTTTATTAGCCTATTCTTGAGATTTTTTTTTTTACAATTTATTTGAGTTTAAAAATTCAAGTTGTTCTTTATTCTCATCTTCCTCTTCTTTGTCACTACTACTACTACTACTACTACTATTGGTTATGTCATTTTTAATTTCTTCTTTTTCTCTTTGAGCTCAAGTCATTACACAAAATTTTAGAATTATAACATTTATAGCTACAACCGATTATCCTTGTGTTTATCCTTTTCTAGCTTCTTTTTGATGTTTAAGCTATAATAGACAATCTACTTTTACATGTCTATTTTGTTGGCAGTAATAATACTCAAGATTACTTCCTTATGTTTGATTTACATAATCTTCTCTTAGTGAATTTGTATTCCTAATTCTTTCATACCTTGATTATAACCTATTCTCATAATAGTTGTATTTATATCTTTTTTTATGAAGATTTTTTTTTTTCTATAAAAATTATTTTTCATAATATCTTCTATCCTATAATATTATTGATTTAAAATTTCCTGAACTCTAACTTGATTTATGGATAAATTTCTTATCATAGTTTCTTTTCTTTGCATATTATTCAATTTTGGTTGTACTTGATGAATTGCTAAACTTCTATCTCTATATTGTCAATTGTATGTACAATCATTAGTTTGGTATTGTCACAGACATACTCATGTAAGCCAATAATTATATATATAAATAGGTAGAAGTAAGTAAAAGTAGATAAAAATAAGTTAATTCTATAGTATTTGATATGGAAGCTTTCTAAGAGCTTTATAGACACTACTTTGACTTTATAGGTATCTTTAATTGACTTTTTGGGATTAGAAATGTGATCAACAAGTTCGCCATGTGCCACACATGTTGTTAGCTTGAAGACGAAGCTAACTATGTGGCCCAAACATAAAAAAACTTACCTTATAAGTCAAGGCATGTGTCCTACAAAGTCAACATATATTGGAGGTCCTATAGAACATCGCCACGTAGCCCTTAGTTAGATAGTATATATAGAGACAAGAGTGAAGCCTTCTTCACTCTTTTCAACTTCTTTCTTGCTTCGAGTCTAGTTTCAAGGATCTCTAGTTTTCTTGTCTTTTGGCAATAGCCATTCCAATTTCTTTCTTAATATACATATCAATTTATTTCTATTTTATCACCTTTCTTTGAGAGAAGTCTCACTTGTTTATTTGTCTTTATCATGTTCTTGTCCTTGACAGATTAACAAGAGTACACTTACAATATTAGAGCTTTGTCTAATATTGATTAAGAGTGGATTACTCCTTTTTTCTTGATAAGACATAAGCATATTAGAAGTTGCCGATTACCTTCTTCTAAACTGATATTATCTTTAATATTTTCTTTGTTTTCAAGTCCTCTCTTCTATTTGTCTTAAGTGATATTAAACATCTTATCTTTTCTAAGTGTTATCATGGCAGAACTTATTGAAATGAAGAGTACAATGGCTCAAGAACAATTGAGAGAGTTTATGCTTGCGATGCATCAACTCAATTTACCACCACAAGGAGCAATAAGATTGGGAGGAAGTGAAGATATAGAAATGATTGGAGCTGCTTCAACATTTGCACCAAATCATGTCCCTTCTCCTATAGTGGAACGTCCTTCTAGTATTAGAGAACCAAGAATTGTCCTACCTGAGAAGTTTGATGGCACCAGATCAAAGTTTAGAGGATTTATCAATCAAGTACAACTTGTCATTGAACTTCAACCCCAAAGCTATCCAACTCCAAGATCGCAAGTTAGATTCATTGGTACGCTTCTTTCAGGTTCAGCATTATCATAATTTTCATCTTTTCTTGAATGATAAGATCTGATATTGGATAATCTAGAGGCTTTTTTGGGAGAGTTTTGATCCATGTATGGAAAACACGATGTAATTCATGTTGCAACCAATAAGATTTGTATTTTATGATAAGGCAATCGATCAATAACGTTGTATGCTTCACAATTTTGACAACTTATAACTAATATCAAGTGGAATGACGTTGCACTTATTAGCCAATTTCTCTATGGATTATAATATGAGGTAAAAAAATTAATGCTCAACTTACCTGATCTTCAAACATTGAGTCAAGCAATTGACTTTGCTGTGAAGTGCAACAATCACCTTTTTGAATTCCAATCTGAGAACTATACAAGTGGACCTCAACGTAACTATAATTCAATAGCAACACCAACATCTCTTCAACACATACATTCACAAATAGAGGATATGCAAATTGATGCAGTACATTTCAAACTTCTTACTGAGCAAGTAAAGACTCGTCATCGTCAAGAAGGATTATGCTTATATTGTGGAGAACCTAAGCGCACTGCTCAACATTACCTAAAGAAGCGATGCAACCATAAAATGAGGAGTACAGCGATCAAAGGAGATAGCATGTCGAAAAATAAATTTGTCCAGCTATAATAAGGACTGTGCGGCTGGAACCTTATACAACGCCTAGTGAAGGTCCTATCTTCTCCTCAGAACCCTCTCCATGTTTTACAATAAATGTTATTCTAGGATCTAAACATCCCAAAGCCTGTGCTTTGCTAGATTCAGAAGCCTCAGCATGTTTCTTAGATAAAAAATTTGCTAAAAGACATAGCATATTTTTAATAAAGAAAACTAAACTTGTTCAGGTAGAAGTCATAGATGGTCGTGTGTTGTCTTCAAGAGATGTTACTCACAAAATCCTTCCTATAGAAATAGCAACTAATGATCATAGTAGCTTTATAATATTTAATATCATTAGATCTCCTTTTAATCCAATCATTTTAGGTTTAACATAGCTACCAAAATATAACCTTAAAATAGATTAGACTTTTTATAGTCTTAAATTTTTTAAAAGTATAATTAAGAGTATAGTTAATCAAGTAGAAAGTCATAAGTCTAGTATAATTAAACTTATATTTGTAGGTGCAAGTGCTTTCTTGCATGCTGCAAAAGAAGGATCACCTAGTGTCATTTATGCCACTTGTTTCTACTGATAGAAAGACTTCAAGTGGCATTCCAAGCCAATATCAAGATTTTCAAGATGTATTTGAGAAAAAGAATGTAGATACTCTTTTACAACATCGTTCCTATGACTGCTCAATTGACCTTCAAGAATGAGTACAACTACCATTTGGACCAATCTACAATTTATCTCAAAATGAGTTAGCTGAACTTAAGGAGTATATTGAAGAGAATTTGGCCAAGAACTTCATATGTCATTCCAAATCTCCAGCAAGAGCTCCAATTTTATTTGTAAAGAAAAAAGATGGATCATTGCGGATGTGTGTTGATTATCGAAGACTCAACAAAATCACTATCAAAAATAGGTACCCACTACCTTTGATATCTGGACTTCTTGATTAATTGAATCAAGCTAAGTTCTATATAAAAATAGATCTATGGAGAGAATATAATTTGGTACGTATCAAAGAAGGAGATAAATGGAAGACTAAGTTTCAAATAAGGTTTGGACATTTCGAATATAACGTCATGCCTTTTCGACTTACAAATGCACCAACAGCATTCCAACATCTAATGAATGATGTCTTTCAGGAGTTTTTAGATGATTTTGTTGTTTGTTACCTAGACGACATCTTAATCTATTCTAAGAATCCAGAAGAACATGAACTTCATATTTTCCAAGCATTACAAAAATTAAGAGATGTAAGACTCTATGCAAAGATAAAAAAAGTGTATATTTCATACTACTCAAGTCGACTTTTTAGGATATATCATTTCAAATGGACTTACAAAGAAGCCTATTTAGTCCCTGCAATTTGTAAATGGGTTGAGGTTTTGATGAAGGCAGTTGAATGCCTTAAGCCATTAAGTTGATAGAATACATCTTTTATTTGAGAAATTCTATTATGAGCTCATGTCAAAAATGTTGATGTTGATTTGATACCAAAGAAGACTCTTGAGGGTTGTGTAATTAATTAATTTTCAAATAAAGATTGTTGTAAGATCTTTGTTGTATGTTTGGATGGTATTTATTTTAGTCTTGATTTAATAAGCATCTAGCCTTAAAATATTGATCTCTATAGTAATAAGGATCCTCTTGGAAGAGAAGAAGGAAGAGATTCTTCTAACCATTATTTAATATAGGTTTTTTGGCCATCATCCTACCTCAATGGATTTTATATGACTTAAGTAATGCCTTACAAAGACTTTCTAGGATTCAAAGTTAGGTTATGGCCTCTTAACAACTAATTTTGTTAGAAGTGCTTGAAATTGAAGCTTTGCATCAAATACCTTAGCACCTTTTGTATCCATTATTTGTATTAAAGTTATCCAACAAATTTTATCTTTTATAATAGAACTATTTTTTACTTTTCAAATATAATTACATATTAGTACTTTAATATTCTTAAAGATAAAATTGATAAATACAAAGCAAGAATATAAGTACTATATAATAGCCAAAATAGCTTGCTTCGATATTATAATTCTTCTTGCAAGCAAAAGATTTTTGGCTCTCCATAGTTTTAATCTATTAGTCAGACTTTGAATAATATTTTTTGCAATATCCTATATTGAAGCCATAAATCCAATAGAAAAGCTTAAATATCTTATTATAGTTCCTTGAACTAACTATTTTAGATTTAGATCTTTAATCCAATTTTAAAGATGTGGTTGTTTAGAAGCTCATATTTCAATGGATTTTTACCAATTGATTTTTGCTCCATTGCCAACACAAAAGATATTGAGGATATCCATAGGAGTATCTATGTTAATTTTACTATCTTTAAGATATAGGGTTGAATCATTTATATATATTTAGTTGTTGGCATATCTTCTAATAGATAGTTTTAGCTCTTGTAATGTTCTTGTAGGATCATTGAACATATATCCTAAACATTCTTTGTAAATAAATAAAAGTAAGGTGCCAAAGAATATCTTTGTCTCATAGATCTTTGAAGTGAGAATTATTCCTTTAGATCACTATTAAAAGAGACTCTAGTTGTTGGTTTATTATAAAGCAATATTATTAAATCTATCCAATCTTATTAGAAGAATATATGTAGCATAATTTGTTGAAAGAACTTCTAGCTAATCTAATCATAGGCTTTCTAAAAATCCAATAAGAGAAAGATTATAAGCTAATTGCTTTCAATTGCCTCTACTAGTGCTAATTGGATTATAAAGATATTATGAAAGTTGCTCCTATTAAAAATAAATATAATTTGAGAGCTCCTAATCCATGTATTTAACTATCCTATTTTCCATAATTTTTATAATTATTTTATATATTAAATTAAATATTAAAATAGAGCAAAAATTGGTAAAAAAAAATAATAATAATCTCCTCCTCTTAGAAGAAGAGTGATTTTTCTTTTGTTGAAAGATTTACATAAAGTTTTAATGTCAATAATCTCCTTGATCAATTCCATAATATCTGATTCTAAATCATTCCAACATTCTTTCAAAAATTCTATTAAAATCTTGTCAATGTATATCACTTTACTATTGAATAGATCTTTAATAACTTCTACAATCTCTTAGCTAGTAGAAATCCTTGTAAATTTTCGACCTTATTCTTTGGTTAATTTTATTAAAATACTACCAGAATACTCTTGTCTAAGTATATTATTATTTTCTACTTCATCTGTTTTTGAATAAATTTATTTATAATACCTATCTATAAGCATTATATAGAAGTAAGGTCTATTAGTATCTTACTATTGTCCGTGAATTCTCAAATTGGAGTGAGTTTCTTACTTCTATTATGATATTCAAAAAAATTCTTTATACACCAATATCCTATCCTTATCCATTCCGACATCTTTTGATCATATCGAGCCTCTAACATTTTCTATCTATGCATGTGTGTATTTATTTATGCCAAATTTAACTTATCTTAGGCAGGCTCATTATTTCAATCTGTTTTTAGTTTTATTTTTTCTTCAAAGATTGGATTAAATTGTATTAGATATTTTTTCCTATTTTTCACTTTATATGTAATAATTCTTTTATTCCTATAAATTATTATTGCTTTTATATAATCTACAAAATTTTTATTTTAAGTTTGGTTAGAATATGTAGTCATTATATGCTCTTATTTAAATAATAAGAAGACTTTTTTTCAATAATAAATATTAATTTAATTTAATATTTTATTTAGCTCATGTACATTATTGTATTACATGAAGCTTTACTTGAGAATGCACCAAGTACCTCACTATATAAAATAAAAGGAGTATTGTAACAATAAGATTCTAATTCTCATAAAATCTCAAATAACTCCAATTAAATCTTAACAATGCTAATCAAGCTTTAATCAAATCCAAAAAAAATTCAAAGAAATTACAAAAGAAGTACAAATAAATCTTAAAGAAATTCAAAATATATATTAAATAAATTTCAATAAAATCTTAATTTAATTCTAATTAAATTCCTAGTATTTTTTACTTAAATCTTAAATCAAATCGTAACTAAATCCTAAAGAAATCCTAAATCCTAACCAATTCTTAAATCCTAAATCAAATCCTAATCAAATTAACCTAATCTTGAAGTAGTTTAGAACGTCAAAATCTATCAATTATATTATTGATCTTGCTTAAGATTTTATGCACCTTTCAAGAACTAAGTTGGCAATAAGCACATAAAATTTGAAGAAGATCGAACTTACCAAATAGAAGATCAAACTTAAATTCCACTTGGGTATTGGTCAACCTCTTGCTCCAATCTAAATGTTGAACTTTTAGTGCCAATATTTCTTTTTTGAATTGTTAAATTACCTCTTAAATATACTTAAATTATAGAAAATAAAGTCTAATCTCTATACAAATAAAAATCACTTCAATTCAATCAACAAATTGCTAAATTTTTTAAAAATATTCACTAACCTTCAAATTCTAATTTTTGAAATTTCAACCTATAAAAACCTTCACATACTTTGATTTAATTGTTTGATTGAATTCAAAAATTTTACACACTTACAACTAGAATATCAACACACTATCCAAAATTCACGTGTATAAATACCTTAGAACTCAAAAAACCCTCAATTTAAAAAATATACTTTTATTTTTCAAAATCTAATCCAATTAAGAATATTATTAACTTTGAATATCTTCCAAAAATTGAATATTAACTTGATTGATATAAAACCAATGCTTAAAAATCTCTTTACTAGTCTACTCTCAAATATCACTCTTTGATCTCTCAAAGAACTCCAAAGTCGCCATAGGTATGCAATTTTATTCTATGGGAACTGATTTTGATCTAAATTAACAACCAATCTTTTCTAGGTATTAATATTTGATAATTTGAAGTAATTTTGGCTTAAATTCATTGATAAATTTCTGCTAAATATATCTATATTAGTTATTTATCTTATTCATTTTAATTTGAGGTATTTATGCTCCTACAAAGCAAATAGAAGCTCTTTTACTAAAAGGCAACATTAAGACTAAATATTTTATTATCTTCCAATCATTTTTTTTTCTACCACATCTTCTTACTAGGTTCTTCTATGACGACATCCATATTTTTACTTTTCACCATATAGTTTTATTAGTATATGACAACGTTTAAATTGGATTTTCACAAATATTAGAGTATGATTCAGAACATGTATCAATATAGGCCAAATCATTATAAGTTCTTTGATGTGAGTTAAGTTTTGATTCAAATAAAATCAATCTAGTCTTGAACAAATCATATTGAGAATTGAACATCAGTTATCCTAAAAATATTATTTATTGTTTATTTTTTAAAATTAATTAGTTTTAAAAATATTATAAAAATTAAAATGAACCATCAATTCCTTCCATGCTATGATTTTCCTAATTTTGTGGCTTATTATTGATTGTCCACCTTATTTTTCTTCTAATTATTTGATCATATTGAAATCTCTACCAATTATTCAATGAGTATTTGATAATTAATATTGCCTAATTCTATTCCATAATCCTATGCAAGAGACAATATAATTAAAGACATAAATATTAATGATATCAATTTTATTCTTGAGGTCTATTATAGAGTAACAAATTATCATAAGCATATATATTTATTTCAATAATTATCTATATGATTAAATAGTAGTATGTAAATATAGATTAATTTCATAATAGCTCTTAGAATAACGTTTTAGAAGCTTCATAGACATGATTTTGACTTTACATATATTTTTAGTTGATTGATAAGTTGATCAATAAATTAATTATGTACTATATATATTAGTAGCTTATAAAATAAGCTAACTATATGGCATACATAAAGAAAACTTGCCTTATAACTTAAGATATGCATCTTGCAAATTTAACACATATGAGAGGTCTTATAAAAAATCATATAGAGCTCTTAGTTAGATAGTATATATGGAGGCAAGAGTGAAGCTTTCTTCACTTTTGTTAATGTCTTTCTAATCCTTAGCTTATTTCAAACTTTTTTAGTCTTTTTGTCTTTAACAATAGTTATTCTAATTCAATATATTATCATCTTTAAGTAGCTTCTTATACTTTTTGAATGACACAAGAGTGTATTGAGGATTTCTTTCTTTGAGATTCATGTCCTTGATACAAATTGCACTCTATGTTCCATAATAATTCCATGCTTCTTAACTAGATTGTTTATCTTATCAAAAATTAAAATGGCTATAACTCCCTTAATTTTTTTTATTTACATAGTAAATTTTTTTATTCTAAAAAAAAAAATTTGTTTATAAAATCCATTTAATTTCCATATTTATTTCCTTCCTCTAATTATAACTTATGTTCTTGGATCAATAAGATGTTTAGACATGGTTGAGATTTTGTCAAGGAGAAGAATTTGATGAAAATAAATAACCAAGTGAGACTTTTCTTAAAAAAGTATGATAAAATAAAAGTAAATAAACTTATATATTAAAAGAAAACTGAAATTACTATTACTAAAAGACAAGAAAATGAAAATTTCTTGAATATAGACTAAAGTAAGAAAAAAATTGATAACAGTGAAGAAGATTTCATACATAGCTTTATCTTGTTTTCATATATATTATCTATATAAAAGCTATGTGATAATGTTCTATAAGACGTCCAACATGTATTGACTTTGCAAGTCATATGTCTTAACTTGTAAGATAAGTTTTCTATATGTGTCCCACATAATTAGCTTGTTCTTTAAGCTATCCATACACATGACATGTGACCCACTTATTGACTAAGTTTTTAATATAAAAATCAATTATAAATATATATAAAGTTAAAATTATATATTTGAAGATTCTAAAAAGCTTCTCTTGAAGATATTACGAAAGATGATTGATAGCTCTTCTCAATTATCAATAATGTCTTATACCAAGGCAGAAAGACCACCCTGTTATTTGGTCATTATTGATGCCTTCATAAATTCCTTCAAATAAAATATTTGAAATATTGTCAAGAATTGTTCCTATCTCTAATGAAATTACAAAACATTGAAAGCCTCTTTTAAAGTCGTGATATCAAATACATTGTATCTCGTCATTTATTTGAGAAAGAACATGTCATTCTTAAGAATCTTTATTTCAATTACATTGTCTTGAAGGTTGAAAGAATCACAATGTCTCATTTAGCAAATTAACAAATAATAATTCTTGAGTTGAATGCACAGGTTGTTGGTTCTCCATCTCCTTAGTGCCACAATATATACAAAAGCTACAAATAAGAATAAAAAGTAGAATATTATTTTTTCTTAATCTTGTTTCTTTTATAGCAAAGTTTTGTTATTTCATTTAGATTTTGATGGATGTTATTGATAAAAAGAATCTATTTTTTTGTTGTATTTTCAAGATTTTTTATTGGCTCCTATATGTAATCACTAACATCATATCTACACTAATGAATAAGATATTCCAATCTATATTGGTATCCCTTTGAATCTAAGACTTCTTCTATTTCAAATCCTTGATTATTATCGACTTCTATAAGAAAAAATGGCACCTTTTTTTTTTATATGTTCATTGTCTTTTATGGTTTAAGAAGAGATATATAGAATGTAAGATAGATCTTTGTTGACTCCTGTAGATGTAATTAATAAGCAACTGGATTGATTTTTTCACAAATAAAAAAAAGATCCAAGCTTACAATAGTCGAACTTGTCATAAAGGCAAATAGTCTTGTTATTACAACAAAGTAATCATATTTTGTCATCTATGTTGAACTGTGGTTGTTCTTTACAAAAGGCATTTGTAGTTATTGTTTGTTGTTCTTAAGTTTTTTTTAATTGTACTTTTATTATTCCCTGTAGCTTTGATAAATAATTTGTCAAATCTTTTCTTATAGGATTATCAACTCTTCAAAAGTCAAAAGCATTAGGTTGTGGATGATAACCATAATTAGCAAAGAAAGGTATTTGATGAGTAAAAGAATGTACCATATTATTATAGGTAAACTCTACCAATAGCAAAAGAATTATCTAATCATCTTATTGATACTTGATAGTATACTTCAAATACTACTCCAAAACTTGATTAACATCCTCTATCTATCCAACAGTTTGAGGATAAAAGGCCAAAGTTAACTTTATATCTATCTTTAAAATTTTGAAAAAGATTCTTTAAAATCTTAATAGAAATTGAGTCCCTTTATTCAATATAATATCTTTGAATAATCCATGATAGGAATAGATGTTTTCAAAAAAAAATTAGTTATTTTTTTACCAGTAATAGATTTTGTACATAATACAAAATATGCCATCTTAATAAAATAATCTACTATCAAGAATATAGAATCATATGAAACTTAGACTTAAAGATTTGCATTAAAATCTATAGAAATAGAATATCATAGTTGTTCAAATATGGATAATGGTTGAAGAAGTTTATAAGATTGATAATGAGGAGTTTTTGACATAGACTAAAGGTCATGTGATTGGACAATCTTTCACAACTTTTTACATTTGTGACCACCAAAAATCTCTACATATAAGCTCTAAAGTCTTATTGTATCCAAAATATTTGGTTATTAGAAAGTTATGATATACTTAAAGAACACAAAAATATGCTTCTTCTTTTGAAATATATAGGTGTCTTTTGAAATAAAGTAGGTTGTTCTTGAATTCGAACTTAAAAGCATCATGAGACTTAAAAGAAGGATTTTTGATATTATAAAATAAAAAAATCAAAGGATTTATTTGAATGAATTTATTTGAAAAAGATTGAATCAATAGTGAATGTTGATTTTATTACTCAAAGATGAAAATACTCTAGTTTTAAGACAATCATTCTTTGTTGATTAAAAAATATATCTCTTTCTTTTTATGCAAGATAAGAATGTCTAAAAAAGATATTATCATGTAATAACATGATTATATTAATAAAAAAAAAAAAAAAAAAAAAAAAAAAACATAGATGTTGTTATAGAAGAGCCTAATAGAAAGATGTAATAGAAGAATAAGAATAAATGATAGGAAGGTAATAAAAGCTTTAATCTTAGTATTGCTTTTTAGAAAATGGACTTCTATTTACTTTGTAAGAGCATAATTGCCTCAAAACAAAATAAATAAAATAATTAATTAATATAGATATGTTTAAAAGAAATTTATTAATAGATTTAAGTAGAAATTACTTCAAGTTATCAAATATTGATACTTGAAGAAGATTGGTTGTCAACCTAGATTGAAATCAGATCCCAAGAAACAAAACTATACACTTATAGTGATTCTAAGGTTCTTTGGAAGATTGAAGAGTAAGATTTGATAATAAACTTGCAAAGAAATTTTTAGACTTTAGTTTTATGTCAATCGAGATAATATTTATTTCTTGGAGGATTTTCAAAGTTAGTAATATTCTTGATTGAATTAGATTTTGTAAAATAAAATTATGTTTATAAAATTGAGGATTTCTTGAATTTTATGATATATCTAAGTGAATTTCAAGTAATGTATTGGTATTTTATTTGTTAATATATGTGAAAATTTTGAGGTCAATCAAATGATCAAATCAAAGTAAGTGAAGGTTTTTATAGGTTGAGGTCTTAGAATTTGGAGTTTGAAGATCAATGAGTATTTTTAAGATCTTTAGCAATTTGTCAATTGGATTGATGTGAATTTTTTTTATAGAGACTAGACTTGATTTTCAAAAATTTAGATGAAATTTGAAAGTAATTCAATGGTTCAAGAAGGAGATATTGGCACTAGATGTTCAACATTTAGAATGGTATAAGAAGCTAACCAATATCTCAGCAAAATTTAGGATTGATCTTTTAATTGGTAAGTTTGATCTTTTTCAAATTTTACATTCTTATTGCCAACTTAGTTTTTGAGAGTTATATAAAATCTTAAGTAAGATCAATAATATAATTGATAGATATTGAGGTTCTAAATTTCCCTAAGATTAAGTTAATTTGACTAGAATTTGATTTAAGATTTAGAAATTGCTTAGAATTTAAGATTATTTAAGATTAATTAGGATTTAATTTAGGATTTATTAAAAATTATTATAAATTTAATCATGATTAAATTAATATTTGATTGGAATTTATTTAAGATATATTTAGGATTTTATTTTGATATTTTTTTTGAATTTCTTTAGAATTTCTTCATATTTCTTTTACAATTTTTTTAAGATTTCTTTGGATTTAATTAAAATTTAATTAGTATTATTAAGATTTAATTGAAATTATTTAGGATTTTATTAGAGTTAGAATCTTGTTGTTGCAATTTTCCTTCTACATTCTATAGCCAAGTGCTTGATGTATTTTCAAGAAAGGCTTTATGCAATATAATGATATCTGACAAGCCTTGAATTTTTTCGGATCCAAAAGTGATCTTAAAATCAAATCTTGACAAAGACATGCTCCAATGGGCTTAGCAATGATTCAAAACAAGTACTAATATAAAATATTTAAGATTCTTATCATTTAAATAAATAGTGATTAGATTAAAAGCACCTTTTAGATAATGGTGCTATTTTTTAAACAAATCCACAATTGTAAGAAGTATTTTGTTATAAATCTTGTAGTTGATCTTAAATTAAAAAAACTAATAAATAAAATTTATCATTTTTTTTCCATTTGAGACAATAAAATATTTAAAACAAAGTTTGATGTATCTATTTTCATAAAAAATGGCTTAATTGGTACAATATAAGATTAGTATAAAAATAAAGATTGTCTTCAAAACTTCAAATATTTCTTCCACTTCTTCATTCCATTGAAGTTTGTCTTTATAAGTCAAATGTGTAAGTAGAGTTACAACTTCAAAAAAGTCTTTGATAAAGATCTGATAGTAATTGGCAAATTTTAAAAAGCATTGGACACCTCTTATTGTTTTAGAGATCTTTTAATCTATAATACTTTGAACTTTCTTAAGATCCATCATAAGTCCACTATTTGAAATAATGTATCTTAAGAAATTGACTTAGATAGTATAAAATATATACTTTTTTATTTTGGCATAGAATCCTATATTTTTTAGTTTTTGTAATACATAATGAATATACAATTCATATTCTTTTATATTTTTAAAATAGATTAAGATATCATCTAGGTAACAGATAATAAAATTATTTAAAAATTATCAAAGAACATCATTTATTAGATGTTGAAAAGCTACTTGTATATTTTTAAGTCTAAAAAGCATGATATTACATTCAAAATATCCATACCTACTTTGAAATATAATCTTTCATTTATCTCCTCCTTTGATGTATATCAAATTATATGCTCCTTATAGATCTATTTTTGTATATATCTTATCTTAATTCAATTGATTAAAGATAGCAAATCTTTTATTTATCTCCTCCTTTGATGTGTATCAAATTATGTATTCCTTATAGATCTATTTTTGTATTGATCTTACCTTGATTCAATTGATTAAAGATAGCAAATATATGTTTTTAATGGTAAGTCCTTAATAATCAATACACATTTGTAATGATTTTTTTTTCAAATAAAATTGGAGCTCTTACTAGGGATTTGGTATGATAAATAAAGTTTAATGCTAAATTTTCTTCAATATATTTCTTCAATTCAGGTAACTCATTTTATAATAAATTATAGATTGGTCCAAATGACGGTTGAGTACTTTCTTGAAGGTCAATTGAGTAGTCATAGGGATGATATTTCAAAAGATTATTTATATTTTTTTCTCAAATACATCTTAAAAAACTTGATATTTGCTTTAAATACTACTTGAAGTTATTTGACCATTAGAAACAAGTATGACATAAATGACACAAGATAATTTTTTTTTGTAATATGCAAAAAAACTCTTGCATTTACAAATACATATTTAATTACATTAAATTTTAAGGTTTTTTACTTAACTACATTCTTAATTATACTTTTAGAAAAATCAAGACTATAAGAAATCTAATTTATTTTAAGATTATATTTTTTTAATCATGATAAATCTAAAATAATTAGATTAGAGGAAGATCTAATAATATTAAATATTATAAAGCTACTATGACTATTAGTTATTATTTCTGTAGGAAGGATTTCATAAGTAACGTCTTTCAAAGATAGTGAATGACCATCTATGACTTCTATGCAAATAGGTTTAGTTTTTTTTATTAAAAATATGTTATATCTTTTAGCAAATTTTTCATCTAAAAAATATATTGGAACTCTTGAATCTAACAAGGTAGAGGCTTTATGATATTTAAGTCCTAAAATAATATTTATTATAAAATAAAATAAAATAAAATTGAGGAAAAAATATGACCTTCACTAAATGTTGTACAAGATTTTAGCGACACAATCACTATTATAGCTAGGCAAACTTGTTTTCTAATATACTATCTTTTTTAATAGCCATACTCCTTATTTTGTGGTTGCATCACATCTTTGGATAATATTTAGAAGTGAGTTTAGGTTCTTCATAATACAAGCACATCCTTCTTAACAAGTCTTGTCTTGCTTAATAAGAGATTTAAAATGTATCACATTAATTTATATATTTTTTATTTTTAAATATATATATTAATGAGACATTCATGTTGCTATTGAATTATGATAATATTGAGGCATATTTATATAATTTTTAAATTAAAATTTAAAAAGTTAATTGTTTTACTTTATAATAAATTAAATTGCTTGGATCAATGTTTGAGTTTCAAGTAAGTTGAGCATGAATTTTTTTACCTCATATTGTAATCCATAGAAAAATTGACTAACAAGTGTAGTATTATTCTACTTGATATCAGTTATAAATTATAAAAATTATAAAATATATAATATTATTAATCAATTTTTTATTATAAAATATGAATTTTATTGGTTGCAACACAAATTGCATCATGTTTTTTTATACATGGATCAAAACTTTGCCAAAAAATCTCAAAATTATCCAATATTGGACCTTATTGTTCAAAAAAAGATAAAAACCATGATAGTGTTGAACTTGAAAGAAGTGTACCAATGAATCTAACTTGCAAATTTTACAGTTAGATAGCTTTAGAATTGAAGTTCAATCACAAGTTGTATTTGATTGATAAATCTTTAAAACTTGGATATTGTGCCATCAAATTTCTTAGACAATACAATCTTTACTTTTCTAAAAGTGAAAGGATATTCTACCATAGGAGAAGGATTATGATTTAGTACAAATGTTGAAGCACCTCCAATCATCTCTATATCTTTGCTTCTTGCCATTCTTCTTGCTCCTTGTGGTGGTAAATTAAGTTGATGCATTACAAGCATTAACTTCTTCAATTGTTCTTGTATTTGTACTATTACACTCTTCATTTCAAAAAGCTTTATTATAATAATAGTTAAAGAAGAAAAGATATTTAATGTTGCTTAAGAAAAATAAAAGAGATGACTTGAAAATAGAAGAAATACTAAAAAAAATATATGTTTAGAAGAAGAGAATCCGCAACTTCTAATATGCTTATGTCATATTAAGAGAAAGGAATAATCTACTTTTAATCAAGAAATAACAAAGCTTTAATATTTTAAATCTTTTTTTGTCGATTTATCAAAAATAAGAACCTAATAAAAACAAATAATCAAGTATGACTTTCTTCAAAGAAGTATGACAAAATAAAATAAAAAAGAAACATGTATATTAAAAGAAAATTAAAATAGCTATTACCAAAAGATAAGAAAATTAAAGATTCTTGAATCTAGACTAAAGCAAGAAAAGAATTGATAAGAGTGAAGAAAGATTCACTCTTGTCTCTATATATATTATCCATCTAAAAGCTACATGATGATGTTCTATAGGAAGTTCAATATGTGTTGACTTTGCAAGCCACATGTCTTAACTTATAAGGTAAGTTTTCTATAAATTGTGCCACATATTTAACTTATTTCTCAAACTATCGATACATGTAACATGTAGTTAACTTGTTGATTAAATTTATAATATAAAAATTAACTATAAATATGTATAAAGTCAAAATCATGTCTATGAAGCTTCTAAAAAGCTTATTTAGAAGATATTATGAAATTAATCTATTTTTATTTATTTTTATGTACTTCTAACTAATCATATAGATAATTATTAGAATAAGTATGTATATTTGTGACAAATTTCTTCAAGAAATTTTTTATCTTGCATTGTTTGTGTATTCCAATGTAATCTCTATCATGACCTTTTATATTGTATAATACAAGAGTCAATACTATCCATTTAGTATGTTTGTTTTTGAGATTTCAAACTCCCTGTTTTGCTCTTCAGTGCTAAAAGTCGCAATGCTATAAGTTTTATTTTCATATGAAAGGCTTGAGATAGTTATGCCCAGAAAGATTGCGAAATGGATATTTTCCACCTTCCATGCTTAGGTTTTAAGTTGAATTTAAAGTAATATATTATCTTATAAAGTCGATGGGAGTATTTGCTACTAGAGTCTACTCATGTTTCTCATGGTACAGATTTTTGGATTGTATTCAATTAATGCCACTATAATACATAGATATTTATTATGACTAAATTGAGTCTAGTGATAGAACGAGGATGTTTCTTCTCAAGTCTGAATCAAATTGATTTGTTTATGCTTTAAAATGATTCTTTTATGGAGATAGAACATGATTTGATTAACTAAATATTTTGTATTATTTTTATTATCCATATTTTTTTATCACATCTTTATGAAAGGTAGAATAAAATATATATATATATATATATATATCAATAATCATCAACATTTTGATTGTTCCTATCGCATGTCTATAGAAAGTTGAAATAATTATAAAAAATATTATTTTTCTTTCTAAGGTACTTTCTAAAATAAATACAGTTTAATATGTACCATATATAGTATAAATATTATAGCCTTGAATATCCTCCAAGCTTTATATTTTCATATTAAGTTAGTTGATGGATAGATCTCTTTTGAGCTGCCATATAAATTTCTTTGTAGGTCGTTCATCTAGTTGTCATATATTAGTACCAATCTTATATATAATTTCATTCAAGGTCATTGGTGGTTTTTTCTTCTTTTTCTTCCTATTTATTTTCTTGGATTTTTTTATAACTATGCATTTGAGAATTAGAGAAGATTGAATCTTATATTCAAATGAGCGACATCTATTGCACTACAAGTGCAATCAATTGTATTTTTGCAAATACTCCATCTGGCCTTTTTTTATTAAGTTAAGGAAAAAGAATGGATTGAGGTAACTTCTTCATATCTTTTGTACAAATACAAACTCATAATCTTGATGTCTAATAATATAAATATTGATATCATCTACAAATAATATTTCAAAGAATGTCAAGAATATTTTCTTTAAGAAAGCATGGACTATTAGGAAGATGGTAACTTGAAAATTTATGCCCAAATACAAGTTATTAGGCTCAATTTGTCAAATAGTACATCTGAGTTGAAATATGATGACTAATCATTGAATTTTATCTCATTAACATTCAATCTATACTTTTAATTTGCCAATGTGTGAGTCTATCTTTTTTCTTGAGAGAATTGAATCTCAAAATAATTATTAGAGCGGATTGTCAATTGGTGGAAAGATTTGTGTAGAGAGGATATAACCCATGTTGCTAATTTCTTAACCCTTGATGTGCATTCTATAATGTGCCCTAATACCATATGTTTTGAAAAGTTGTTCATCCTTGTTTTGTATTCTTAAAATCTATCTAATTCCAAAATTATCTTCAATGGCTCTAACATAACAAGGATTCCTAGTGTTTCCTTTGGTTCCACTACTATTTTCGTTTAACAAGGATTCCTAATATTTCCTTTGGTTCTACTACTATTTTTGTATAACAAAGATTCCTAATGTTTCCATTGGTTCCACTACTATTTTAGTTTAACAAGGATTCTTAATGTTTCCTTTGGTTCCACTACTATTTTTATTTAACAAGAATTCCTAATGTTTCCTTTGGTTCCACTACTATTTTAAGTTCTCTTGATGCCTTTTCAAATGATTGTCTTTGTGTGATATCTGGAGGCCACTTCTTGGCTAAATTTGGAACTAATCCGTTTTCCTCTTCTCCAATCTTTTGTACACTATGTGGTTGTTGATAATCTGGGTAGTGGGAAGTGAGATAACTAAGTAGGCCAAGAGTTATCTATTTGACCAGCCCTTCGACTTCATGAAATTTTGATTTGAAAAATGTTAAACCAAGTTGCCGATACTTTCTCAGTATCTATTCTCCCTTAAATCTATGCTACTGTATCTGGCTTTGTATTGCCCAAAATCCTGCGAAATTCATGTCCTTTTTGTCCTCAAGTGGGGTCCTTTCCATGAATCCCACTTAAGGTTCAGCCACATTATGACCCATGGGTTAGGGAGTTTGTATTCCCTGCGTTGGTGTATTAGGGAGGCGTACGACACTCGCTTTCGTCCACCTCGTCCAAAACTGGAAGCAAATTGAGAGTGAGTTTCAAAATTACCTGTTTATTTGACGTCCAGTAACTTGGTGTGCCACTTAATTGCGCCAATTCTGCGTGTTGTTCCTTCTCCATTGTGAACTCCCTTATGCCTCCATTGTTTTCCGCCCTCACCCTCGCTCTCATCCAACTTGAGTTTCCGATGTTGGCTTGCGGAATATAGGCGAATAGTGTTTCTACCTGTGTGGACCTTTCCTCCGAATCTCCTACTGGCACTGCGACTGCATGAAGGGCAAGAGATTTGCCCTTTAGTTGTGCTCTGGCTAGCCCGACCAGCTACCACATTCTTGTCCATCTCGACCAAAACATCTCAAACAAAACTACGCGAATTAGGTGCAAAATGATCAGCTACTGATGCATTTCACAACACTAATGGTAATGCAAAGGAGAAAACACACAATCAGTACATATAATCCCAACTATCCATCTCCCTAGAAAATCGGATCTAGGTGGAGAATGTGTCTCGGATTTTCACGGAGCCCCGAGGGCCCGGGACCGGGAGGGTATGATGCCACCACACCAGCTGCACCTCGGAAAGGGGCCTATATGTCAATAAATCCACTAGGCCCCATCTGCTCCGTGTCACCATTCGCTGATTTCTCACACCCTGTCAATGTAAATGTCGCTGCAACTCGTGAATCTTCTCATTCTCGCTCTCCGCGACGGGATGCACTCCACCGAATGCACAACCTCAGCAATGTTCTGATGAAACCGTTTGAAAAAGATTCACATTTGGAGAAGATTCACGAGTTAACACGATGGCGACCGAGTACGTCCAAGACTCAGTCCAAAGTCGTTTGGATCGCCAGAGGTGGTGTAATTGAGCAGAACGCCTCAAACCGTGCTTGATGACGGACCAAATAACCACAATTAGACATCACCCATCAGCTATACCAAACTTTTACTCCATTTCACTACAAATCGCACATTTTTTAGAACAATTCAACGCCCTGCATCCCATCAAACATGTGCATGTGCAATGCATGACTGCCAAAGCTTTCAACTCGACTGTAGAAACGTGTACAAAACATAGAAAACAGTGATCGTTGCAGGAGAGCCACTTCTTCACATCGCGTACAACGTAAACGTTGTGCGCCACGAAACCTCCTCACGGCCAACACAAAGAGAGGAGAGGCGAAACTCAAACGGATTGCAGTACATAAGCAACCGCAGGCTGGAAACCTGGAGGAACACAGAGTACAGAGCCGAGAGGAGCTAGTGCTATACAAATTCACCTACATGAAACAATGTGAACTTCCGAATCATGCCTACATGAAACCGATCCAATCCGCCCAAGCAAACTTACCGTCATCTCAAATTACAAATCACCTCGGCATTTGGGACGCTATTTCCAAGCACTTGTGCTCGCGCTTCAGCCCACTCAATCCACCGTGTCCTCAGCACACCACTCCTTGATCCAGGTTGGATAAGGCGCTGGATATCAGAAGAGAAGACACGCGGAGCGCAGCAACCACGGGAACAGAGCAACTCGCACACTACACAACAGAGCAAGGTCACAACTGTAGGCGAGGGCGAGGAATCTCAAAGCTTGAAGTCAGTCTTGCCAAGGATGAGGAAGAATCTGACCGCCGAAACTCATCCAGGTGATGAATACGATATCGACAATATCATCCACTGCGTAGCCTTAGAATTGCGTAGCTGTCGATATTGGATTTCGTCATAGAAGTCATCCAAAATCGGCACCAGAATTTTTTTCATCCAAACCGAGGCTCCTGCCCGTGAAAACTTAACTCGCGCGGGAAACTGCCCGAGTCTGCCCGTGCATTTTTTTTTTTTTTTCTACCATCCGTATTTGGGAACCAGAAAACTAATGTGATTAGAGGTTTTGTTTTGTAAATGATCACATTACATTATGAAAAGAATAAAATAATAATTATTATTTATTGATAGTCGAAGTTTTTTTGCATAAGAGATTTACCAATAAACTAATCAGTTCATATATATAAAATGATCACCAGAATCATTTGACTTTATTTTTGTTTTTCAGGAATTACATGAATGAGGTTTTTATTCTTTTTTAATGATTATTATTATTATTATTATTATTACTGATATTTATTTACATGTTGTATATTTTATTCTTGCTATAAAAGCTACACAATATGTATTACTATTTTTTAAAAATTAGCATTTAAACTAATAAATTAAGTTTTTTAGATTATACAAAATTCATTGAAAAATTAATCAATGCGGCTATTGTACACTAAAACATGCTATTAAATTTTATATTTTATATTTTCTATGCTTATTCATTATAACATAATATATCTAAAGATTTACAATTAAATTATTTTATCACTTGTATTATGGTGATGCAAAATCAATTCATGTACCTTACACATTGAATGCATATCACATTGTCTAATATAAGAAAATTATCACTTGTGTGGATAGAAATACATGTATATTTACAATCTTTTGTTTTTATTGGCCAATATTGAAAAAACACTATATTGCCACATATTAATGATGACATGACAACATCTTATCATTTACTAATGCAAAAATCTTGCCATTTACTAAAAATGTGATAAGTGTGCTATTTCTATTCAATATCATATCATATTCAATATCATATCTTAAATCATGAGGTAGCATGATTAAAACTTACATTTTATAAAAATCATAATTTAAACACCATATAGTAGAATTCATATATATATATATATATATATATGCATTAATAGTAATAAAATAACAATGCATATACCACATGGTAGAATTATAATATATATATATATATATATATATATATATATCAATGCATCAATTGTAATAAAACATCTATACAGCAAAGTAATTTTAGCACCTAGATATTTTTTTAAAATCACTTTAAAATCTATTTTTGTTTATTCTTTTTGTATTTATAATGATGCATTTTAAATTGCTAATTTTTTTTTGAAAATATCTATAATATTTTAATAGATTCAATTAAATATTTTAAATAAATAAAATTTGATATTAGTAATTAATTAGAAAGTAGTATTAAAAAATCTATGTATCAATATATTGAAAAAATATTGTTTATAATCATTGTAGTTTGTTTTTTAATTTTATCCATACAACTTATATTTTAAGCTTATGTGAATTAAAATTAGTTTCTTATTGTTGTAAATATTAATATTAGATAAATAAATAAGAATATAATTTTAGGTATAATTATTTTTATTTTTATTTTAAAAATAAATCAAAATTTTATCTTTAAAAATACCTTATAAATTCTTTAAATAATTTTTCTTATACTTTTATAAATTGTTTTTAGAATGATGTCAATCTTAAGTACTCTTCTATATCAAAGGTAGTCAATATTGATATTAATCTTAATTTTTATTAAATTTTTTAAATTAAATATCTTCAAAGAAGCTATATACTCTAATTCATTTGGTGGCATGATTAAGTTTGAGAATTCTTCTAAATTAAGTTTCAATAATGTAAAATTTTTAAAAAGTAAATCTAGAAATTTTTCTATAAAATATATTTTTTTCAATTATAAAATATTTAAATCTGAAAGTTTTTTAAAAAAATCTTTCATGTAGCATTTTTAATGCTTTATTTGATATTTCTTCTTTTCAATTTTTTTATATAATATATTTAATAAAAAATATTTTAAACTAAGAAAATACTTAATCAACATAAAAAAAATATGCCTAATATTCTTAATACAATTTTGTAAGAAAAAATACCACCATTATAACTTAAAAAATTGAAGTTTTTTTAAGTTAATAATATATATATATATATATATATATATTATAAACCAACATAATTAAATATAAAAATAGATTAGAATTTCTATATAAATGATTTACTTAATATACATAAAAATATACTCTAAATATAAGATTAATTTACTTAGATAATAACTTCATATCTATGTATATATATATATATATCTAAAAATCATAATAAAAATTATATAATATGAAAATTAAAAAACTCCAATCTTTAAATTTTAATTCTCTTTTCATTATTATTAATTTTATATATGTCATTTAGATAATATTTAAGCAAATCTACCTTGTTTAATAATCCATAAAATGGATTCACATTCAATTTCGACATTTGTGTATATTTATGCTTCATTTCTTTTTCAAAAATATTTCTACCTATATAGTTGATCATATACTCTTATCATTCTATCTTTGTTCATTTTTACCAATGAATGGTAAATAAATTTATTTAATATCTATTTTTTTTACTATTGGTCCATATTTGCAATATTCATTCTTTTGACATGCCTTGTGGATACCTATCACTACAAAAAAAAAAAAAAAAAAAAAAAAAAAAAACAACATATGTCCAAAAAAAATTCTTTTCTTTAGCTTTCAAATTTCTAAAGTTTATTCCTAATAGCTTCCAAATCTTGGAGATACTATTTTTTTTTTTATCTCCTTCCAACTCTCTACTGTTTTTCAACTTTTTTAAAGCTTGCTCCCAATATTTCAATCTCTTATTCTTTCTTTAAAATGCTTCTATAACTATTAGATTTAATGGTAGGCCATTACAATTTCTTATAATGGTTTATCCAATCTTAATAAATTCATTAGTCTAATTTTTTTTGCCACAAAAATAAATAATAAACAGCTTTATACTTATTTCTTCAGCAAGTTCTTCGATATTTATTTTACAAATCTCTTTACTACAATGCTCTATTACTTTTGAATCTCAAGTTGTCACAATCAATGTACTACCTTTGCTAGTAAATATGTCATCCATAGATACAACACCTTCGATTTGACTTTGATTCTTTACATTATCAAAGATAAAATTCTACTAATATCAATTGACCTTAGTATTTTGTTTATTGAAAGACCTTTTAGTTTTTGATTGATTTATTTTTTCTATTATTTTACATATGTAAAAGTAAAATTCTGAAAAATATATTCTAGTTTACATTATGAATTGATAACAAATGGGTTTTTGCTTTTACATGTGTACAAGTATCCTCTTTGCAATAAATTTTGGAATGTAAACACAGATACACAAACTATGATATACAAACTATGGAAGATCAAACTTTTGAATAGCATAAAATTTCCCAAAGTGCAATGGTCAACCAAAATATAATTATATCACATTTTACATCAATGTGATTTGAATACAAGACACTTCAAATGCATCAACTTAATCGAATATGTAGTTCCATTTTGTTCTTTGATTGAATCCAACATGTCAACCTTAATTGCTTTATGAACAGTTCATTACAGTGCTTAAAACACAAACAGCAAGAACGATAAAATAATATCAGTAACCAAGACTTCAGATGAATAGTCATTATTAGTGTATAATTAACCCGTGCGTGCTTACAGAAGTTGGATTTTCATGAATAATACAAGCCGTTGTTGTTGAGTGATCCAAATGACGCGGATTTGGGGAGCACCAACACTACACTTTTGGCCCTGCATCCATTACAATGTCACGTAATATTATGCTCTCTTTTATGGTGTCTACCTTTGTCAAGTTTCACTGTACAACAGACTGTCGAGTCCCTCTGTCTATCTACTACGTATTTATGATCATGTGACTGAGCCTTCCAGGCGAGTTCGAGCAGGACTTCGTCCGTGTTTTGACAAGGAACTGCCCAGTTTCGTGCGTCGCCTGGAAGAAAACCTGATGGACAACTTTCCTACTTTAACAAACCGCGGACCTTCGTGTCTACCTTGTGACTAGATCCCTCTACAATCCACGAGAAAATCTTTGCAATATCTCGGTGGCGCCGATGAGGGGAAACCTCGGAGTGTCGTCAACCGACCGCTCCAGTTGCAGCAACCTGGACAAACTCTAACTGACCGTTACACTTGGTCGAATTCGGACAGGTACAATAAGTTCACGAGGAAATGTAGCTGTCCCATCCGAAATTCAAGTCAAGCTCGCTACCTCTACATTGTAAGAAGTGGTTCTGCTCCATGGGATTGATCACCGCCTTGACAAGGCCGCTGTGCATGGTGGCGGCGGAGCCGCAGTAGAGATCCTGCAAACTAGAGTAGCTTGTACTTGTGCTGCCGCTGTGGATGGACCCAAGTCCATTTGAGCTGTGGGGGATGTCGCTTAAATGGTGGATCCCCACCCGCTGCGAGGTCAGCCGCTCCATGGCCAAACTGGTCGCAAGTTGGTTGGCATTATTGTCTTTGGGGGAACAGTCTTGAACAACCTCAGACAGGACGCCGTTCATGGGTGACGACGCCATGTTCTGAAAGGAGCTCGTAGACCAGAAGTTTGCGACGGGGTTGCAGTGTGGAGATGACGACGACACTACACCTGCGAGAGCGGTGGTGGTGGCGGCATGAGCTAGGCGAGCTTGGGGTCCTCTAGCATTGTTGGATCCCTGCGTGCGGAGGCGGTTAGCACTCATCTCTTCTTGAAATTGTGGAGAAGACTCCTGCCCAACACCATCCTCATCCTCTGAACAAGAATCATAAGACCCACTTCAGTTGGCGATATGCTGCCAAAGCCGAGGATCCAAAGTTTGTGTGCATTCCATACCATCCCACCCCAGCCGAACCATTGATTCATCAACACTTGAGGTCATTATCTTCATCTACACCCTAATTTTCAATTACACACACACACACCAAAAAAAACATTGCCTAGCATGCCTTCTATAGCTTCTACTTAAACCAACGCTTGCATACAGTGGCTTATAAATTGCACCCCTGATTAGATTAGACAGAAATCTAGACATTACAGCAACGATCATTCTAACGTCGCCCTCCACGAAGCAAACTCGCAGCATGTGGAAGGACTCAAAATGGCAACATTATGGGTCAATATGCATCAGATGGAAGCTGATGAAAAAAAGGCAAACTCCGAACTCATGTACGAGCAATTGCCTGCATCAGTGATCTAGGTGTTAGCGGGTTCCAAAGACTCACAAAGTATGACCTACACAAACAACCCAAACCAGTGTCTTTAGAATGGTTCTTAGATCTGTGCAGGGGAAGTATGTCGAGTTAATTTACCGGTAGCGCCATGAGGCTCCGCACTTCCGGAAACGCCACCGCTATCCTCAGCGTTGGCTGTGAGGTTTGTGAGGAAGCTCTTCTGAGACGAGGTGTCCGAATTTCGAGACGGCTGCCGAGGTAACTGATGTAGGGTCATGAGTGGGTCGGGCTGAGCCATGAGAGGCATACCGAGAGTGGAGAAACCTAAGGGAATCATACCCACCGTGGTTACTTTATTGGCCAGCTCCGTCAGCTCCGCGTGCGCTGCTTCTAAGCCTGGTGATTCTGATGTGTGGCTGGCGAGAGTTTCTTTTGCTTTCTCCAAAATCGATTGCAGGTACTTGCCTTGCGCTTCAATACGCAATTGTAGGTGTTTTTGCACCTGCGACGGGCAAGAGGATCGCAAGAGCGGCATTCAGTAAAGATACTTTCAAATGGACACGTTAAGGTCGACATAGATAATGACCTCACTTGGCAGAGTTACTTGAAATAGTACCTCTAATTGGTCCTGTAACCGCTGCTGTACTTCGAGCTGCAACTGGATGGCCTCCGTCATTTGCAAGCCACTGTACACACACATGATTGCAAACAGGAACCACTTTCAAACATCAGATGAGCACAGCCCATGTTTGTGTCTAATCAAGCAACTGGGGATGCTGAAATTGGATATAGAGGTCCCGCTGAAGAAGCAGAAGACAAACGATTATTGCTTTGAAAAAAACAAGAGGCCCACTTATACTATATGATAGTTCTGGTACTCACTCTTGATGATTTTGAGATTTTTGACTTCCATCGGACATAGAGTTGGATCGTTGCAAGTCTGAGGAACCTGCTACATTGGAACAGTCACGTTAGAACCTATTTAACTGAACTCAAAAGTTCTGAGAAATTGGGAAAAATGCCATGTGATCAATGTTCTGGGATCATTTTTGCTGAGGTCCAAGGCAATTGTTCATTTTCATGAAACACAAGAAATAACACTTAGTGCATCCCCGAGCAGCTGTGGCTTACCATTGTCTTTGTTGTGGAAGTGCTGATCCCTGTTGAGCTGCTTGCCAAGCCTGTACTTCTGCAGATCCACTCTCAGTTAGGTAGCCATTATCACAAGAACTCCTAGAGGGACCCAGACACTAGACCTTTGACCATTTGAGATGCCAAGTTCAATTGTGGCACCAAAATACTCGCAGCAATGCTAGAGGAAAAACCGAACAGTGATTTAGAAAGCACACCTGGAGGTGGCTCTTCAAGTGGTAAAGGGTCAGCCCTTTCACCCCCATGATACGCATCACGGACTTTGGAGTCGCTTCTGCAAAAACCAAAAACAAAACGACATGTTTAGTTAAACGCAAACATACACTAAGCTGAAAACAAATGACAAAAACGACCTCGCAACAAATAGGGCAGACCCCCTGTGAGGAGTATGAAGCGAGCTCGAGACTTTGTCCACATTCCTAGATTCGCAGACTTTCTCTGAGCCATGGCACCACCGAGGTGGCAAGCGATACAAAGCCTGGTCGATAGAGATGAAACTCCTGCTTGAAGGAAGAAACTCTCGTTAGCGGCTGGGTACTCTACAACCGGAACCAATCTAAGTCACGCCTGCTGTGGAATGTGTTCAAGAACTGGAATCTCTCACGTCGTTCAAGATGAATGTCGACGGCATCACAGCAAAAAAGAATCTCCCCATATGTTTCATCACTTTCATACCACTAACTACGTTGCCAGTATAAGAGGCCATATTTGTCGTTTAAAGCTAGCGCAACACTTTCCGAAGCATCCCGACTCGTGATCAAAGTTTGTCGCCAGGCTCAACGTAATTCACTAGGTTCACGTTTCAAGTGCTGGTTGCACCTACAATGAAGGTAGTGCGTCGTGTCTGCTGCGAAGCCTTTTGGAACCCTATATTCCGCTCACAAGACTTGCGCTCAGCATCCGTGGAACTCCACTAGACACTGTGGAATCTGGCTCCACTAAGAAACCAGAACCGGGTCGCAGGTACTCAACATGAGGCATCCTAGAGGTATATTCAGGAAATTAAAATGCCTGCAGCAATTCTTACATCTGAACCGTGCAAGAAGTACCAGAAATACGACCACTGTACTGGAGTCCACTGCGTGTGTTGCACTCTGGTACGATCGTGCAAAGCCGCTTAGTGGTTCATGTCGTAGTACACTGGAACAAAAGAACTTGGTCGGGGAGGTTATCGACGATAGAAAGTTGAGGTCCATTGCGGAAGCAGAAGGGAAGTTCTGCAACTCCTGACTAGAAAAAAAAAACAAAGGCGATTGTCGAACTTACTGTCAGCCCCTCCGAGCTGCGTGACGGCGTCTACAAAGCGTTCGTGGAGCTCGGGGGTCCATCGCAGACGTGGCTTGGGATCGGCGGGGCTCAGAGGAACCATGTCGCTTCCATTCATGGCACTGCTGTAGGGAAATTGCAGCTTGTCAGGGATGTATAAACTGCCAGATGATTGGTGCCGTTGTTGAAACGTCCCCGGATTCATGTATTTCTTCATCGAAAACATCGTGACAGAAGCTCAACCCGGCTGCCGACACTCGCTGATCAAACCACTTGGAACGATGACCAATAATCGTCACAGTTTTGAGATGCTCGCGACGGTCCTGATCGACCAAATGAGAGCCGAATCTGTTTAATAGTCGCGCCTAATTCCACTCAGCCCTGCTAGTCCCCGTAGAACGTGCAGGTTTCTGCGCTAATGTGAAGATCAGAGCGAATCGCGGCCGCCGTCTATACAATATCCATGTTCTCAAATTCACGCTTCCATGAAATGCACGCCGTAGCAAACAGAAACCGCCCTGCAACGATTGCAAACCACTGGTTGAAACAGTGACTTAATATAACTTCTCGCCCTCTTGCAAAACTCGATATCTAGGAAACACCAACCTACCACGACGAATGCAAAACTGTGACAAAAAAAAACAAAGAGGGTCTGCTCACTAAAACTCACGCCACCACGCTCAAGGTTCATCGACAACTCATACCCTGGGTTCGCAGCGAAATGAAACAATCGGTGGTAAGTTGCAGCGTGGTTTATGATCCTCCGACAACTTCCCAAAAGTCCTTCAAGTCTCTCTCTCTCTCTCGCTTTCTCTCTTTCTCCCTTTCTCACACAAACAAGCACGCAAAGCATCAGCAACCCCTTTTGCTCCAGCGAAATTCTGCTCAGTGCGGATGATACACAAACTGGAGGAGAACAACGGTTGGCGACAGGGAAGGGGGTTAGACAGGAGCAGGAGCCTAGATTGCGGAGCTCCAAGGCATTGAACAGAGAGATGACAGCCCACGAGCGGGTGGCGAGATGAAGTAGTACCCGCAAGAAGCGACAAAGGAGCTGGAAACTAGCAACAATCCGCAGCGGTGGGAACAAGCAGCGAGTACCCGAGGGGAATGGTCGCAAATTGGCTCCAACCGGACGCTATGGGAGGCAAAAAGGATAGGCTGTAGGGTCTAGGGTCATATATAGCACCTCCCTTGCCACCAATTCCTCCCTCCCTCCCTCTTCCTCTACTGCTGCTGCTGCTTCTTCTTCTGCTACTTCTACTTCACCCTCCCCCACAACTCAATCTCTCCCCCCTCCCCCGCTCAGCTGAAGTTGCTTCCGCTTGGGGGATCCTCTTCCCACGCCTTGTCTGATTGTTTTTTCGGGTGCTTACTTATAATATCCTGTGCCTCAACATTCACACATTTTCGTAATAACATCCAAAAGTTGTGCGGGTCCCACACTTCTCCACTCTCGTTCAACTCATCTTTACCTTGTAAGATTTTATTTTTATTTTTATTTTTTTTCCTATTCTGGATTTGATGTTTTTGGTGTGAGATAACGGCTTGAAGAAGTGTGTTTTCGTGGCGTTGCTTCAGACTGTAGCGGAATGGTGTGTGGCTCCCTTCTTGTAAAAGTCTGCAGATTCACAGTGAGCTTTACCTGGACATGAAATGTGCATTCCAGCTGCATCGCGCCTCTGTTCTATTGTGGCCCACTTCCAGTCTTGTTTCTTTGTGGGGTTAGAAAGATCAATAGGGAAGTGTGCAATGCTGGAGAAGAAACATACTGTATTAAAAATATTAAAAATATGCTATGGTAAATATGTTTGGATTTCTCAAAGTTTGACTTGGAGCAGTTTGGTACTGAGACAACTAAATGTATCAATAAATCAAATGTAATCCTGCATGTCAATATTTTTTATCCTCTCAAAAAATACACAAATATATACACATATAAGTCACACCATGTATTTTATTTTTCTTAAAAGTAAAAATCTGCCTTCAAAAACAAAAGACAAGGGAAAAGATACTTTCTTTCTCTTTATTTAAAAATCTGATATTGTGAAAAAAAATTAATTCAAAGGAAATATCCATGGACAAAGATAATAGAAAAAAGGGGCTACACCCAACATTTACAACATGGATGGAGAGGGATGTTATCTGTTTCTGTGTGAGTGTGTGAGTGAGTGAGTGAGTGTGAGACTGTCTGAGTGGAGCCCAGCTTCTCTCCCTCCCAAGAGAGAACTGAGCATGGCACAGACACACTCAGACACATACTTCAAGAGTGGAGAGAGAGACTCAATGAGTGTGTGAGTGCAAATGCAGTGAGCTGGATACATAGATACACTGATATTTGTGTGTGTGTGTGTGTGTGTGTACATATCAATCAGCAGGCTTGGATTCCTCTCTTCCTTTTTGTTTCTTTTTCAGGGGAGCTAAATGATAATTGGGTGGTGGTGCTGATGGTGACCAGGATGTGGGGACTACTACATTCCCACTCACACAGCACAACATAGCAGTGTAGGATGGGGGGAAGGAAGGGACATGGGGTCCAACATTACTAATAACTAGATTGATTCATCAATGTGGGGGGGGTGTCTTTGTTGCAACCAAGATTTTACATGTAATATAAGATTTCACACTCTATCTTCCTTCACTTCTTCTCCCTTTACAATTGAGTGAAATAACTGGGGACTGGTGGATTTGTGAGTTGGAAATGTGTTTTTTTTTTTTTTTTTTTTTTTTATTCATTTCCTTCCCTTTTTGTGCCCCCCTCCCCCCACCTTCCTCCTAAAGAAAAAGCATGATTGGTAGCTAGACAAGGTGATGAGGCTTTGCCTTTCTCATCATCAACATCATCATGGGAATGAAAAGGAAAAAGGAAAGGGCCTAGCTGAAAAAAAAAACGAAGCAAAAAAAATATATGTATATGTATATCACACACACCCAAAATTCTAGAAAATCAATATTAAAAATCAAGAATTAAAAATCTGTAGGATGGGGACACTAGATCAGAGTTTCCCTCCTCTTCTGCTGGTGCTGTCCACACCCACATCCCAGATGCAATGAGAGTGAGTGAGAGAGAGAGGCCACATTCATTCATCCATAATCGCATTCATCTACACCCTGTTCATCCATCCATGTGGCCATGTGATGCTCTGTGCTGTGAAGAGTCAAGGCCGAAGCCAACAGCCAATAGCCATGAAATGAGAGACCAAAGAAGAAGGGCACTTGCACAACTAGACACAGACAAAGTCAAAGGCCCAAACTAACTAAACTAACTGGAAACTACTAACCCCCACTGCTAGCTACAGTTATTAACTACTAGCTAACTACTATTAACTACTTATAGCCAAAGTATTTATTTATTTGTGATTTGTTTGTTTATATCCATGCAACCATGCACAGCCAAGACAGAGCATATGTTCCCTTTGCTGCCTGCCACTCAGCTTTCCATCAATTTCCCACACCAGTAGTGTCCACTGCAATGTCCCCAGAGTCCTCTTAATCCAAAGGTGTTGTTCTCTTACCACTCTTTACTTGTTTGTATGCATCCTCTTGTTCCCTCTGAGGAGTACTCTGGGAACCCATTTCCCCAACCACTTTTTAATTCCAATTCTGAGTTAAATTCTTCACGTCACAGATCTGATGCTGGAATTGTAATGACAAGGCATCAGGACACAGAGAACCCCCACACACACAAAATAAAAATGAGTAAAAACAAAAAGTACAAAAAACAAACAAACAAACAGAGTTCAACCTGGATTGTATCCTAAAACTGGTGCTTGGCATTTCTGTCTCTGAAGCGGTTTGGAAATGCTGGAATATTTCAACAAAAGCTTGGGTTGTGCACTTGATTTGCATGAGAGAACTGAAAAGATACTTCTGTAGTATAATGCTCTGTCATAACCCGGATTATGTAAAAAATGAAAAATAAAAATAATACTTTTGCTATCCTCAAAAAAAGTCCACGGAAGATAAGCTTCGTCCTCTTGTACTTATATATATATATATATATATATTTACAAAGGTTTTCATCATAGTGTTTACTTTTTTGGATAAGCAGTCTTATTTGCATGGTTGAGTTGGCTGCACACACTGTAGAGAGGCCCACAAATTCTTTTTGGGTTCAAACTGAAGTTGAGTAATGTAAAGTGGAAGGAAGTAACAGAAGCATTTGCTGACTTTAGAACAATGTGTGAGTTAAAAGGGGGAACAGTTTTGGGAACAGCTTTGCAACCATTCTTCCAAGTGGACTAATATCTACCCCCCAACTTGCAGTTGACATGTGATCCCAAAGGAGATCCCTGAGATCATGTTCTCATAGCCCCCTGGAGATCATAATGCTCTAGTACAACTCTTGTGGGCATGACATCACAATATACCATATTTATCAGCATTTTGCATATATCTGGAGAAAACTACTACTTTGGTCACTACTTCTTCATCCCCACAGTACTTTCTTATGCTGTTTTAATTTTTTAACACTAGTACAAGTAAATGTGTATGTGTGGATGTATGTTTACTGGTGTGGGCTTTAAAACCCACGTCTTAGTTCTTTGAAATTTGTGGAGTAAAAAGCGGGATCTAAAGTCCAATTTTTTTGTATTTTATAATGTTGATAGCAATATTATTGTCTATGATGTCTACAATAATCACACACATACATGTTATTTGTATACTCAAAAGTAGCACTGCTTAATAATTATTTTTTAACAAGGTCTGCAAAAATTTAATCTTTTGAGATACTGAACAAAGTACCAAATCCATGCAATAGAATTCCACAATTTCGGATATTAATGGATAGAAGGGTGATAGAAATAATTTGGTAAACAAGATAAAAAAAAAAAAAAAAACAAAACAAAACAAAACAAAAAAAAAAAACTTAAAAAGTCCTTTGGATAAACATTGTAGTAAAAAAAATATAAAAATCATGAGATTATATTACACACAAGAACACAAGCTTAGAAAGAAGTGCATGGAGAGCCATTACAAACCCAAGCCCAAAGATGTGGATCACCACTACCTAGCCATTTCCATTTATGCCTAATTATGAGGGTCGACATTTTTGATTAGGATGAATAATTATTAAAGAGAACATTAACATCACTAATTATCTTTTAAATAACAAAAAAAACACTTTCAATTTGGTGGTTTTTATAGAAATTTAAAAACTTCATCTCTTAAAAGATTGAAATAAAAACATTATAGGGTTTAGAATGGTTAGTGAAGACATTTTAGGGGATAGAAAAAAAAGGTTCCTCCTTCCTTCCTTTCCTCTCTCCCTCTGAGGACACATTGAAACCCTAAAATCACACCCTAAAATGAGGCAGGTTCCCCAACCATGGACACCACTGTTGACACCAACACAATGTCCCAACAGTGCCCATATATAAACAAAACAAGTGTGTGAATGTTATGGTAGCCCTTCCACATCTTTCCTTTCAATGGCCAAGTGACTTCAGATTTGCATCATTTGATCTCGCCTTTGGGGTACATGGCTCCCCTCATTCAACTTTTCATCCATGCCCCCACTCCTCTTTTCCATCTCTAGCACTAACAATTTGTTTAGTTATTAGAAGAAGAAAAATAAAGAATAAATTGCTTGAGAATTTGACTTATTGATTGACAAGGGTTCATGGATCTTGAGAGTTAAAGAAGCATGATTATTGCATAAAATTTTATTGATGGCAATTGAAGTGTCTTTCATTCAAATGCTGCATTTAAATGTGTGTATGAATGTTTGTTTTACATTGACGTAAATGTATATTCCAAGGATGGCTTATGTCATACAATGACATCATGGCTATTTGTATGGAATACTTGTGAAGCATTGATTAGGGTTGGATTCTAGCAGGGCCACACAAAAGGAAGAGAAGCATGAGCCACTCATGTATCACTGAGTGGACTTAGAAAGGAAGGGTCCTTACCAATACAAATCCAATCTAACCCCTTAGAAATCCTATTTCATGATATCCTTGAATATGCCACAGGTCCATGTGAGTTAAGAGTGTAGAAGTGATCCTAATTTAAGATCCTTTTGAGAATCCTAATTTTTTTTCTCTTTAGACATGTGTAATGTTTTGGTGATTGGAATAACATGCCAAAGTGTAATAGCAACATCTGGAACTTGCACAATTTGCAAATTTCAATTCTTTTTCACTACAAAACACATCGAGACTACATCACTTTCTGCACAAGTGTTCCTATAGGTCTTCATTTTGATACCATCTATGTGTTTTAAATACTAATAGTTGAAATCTGAATATATGCAGTGGAATTGAACAAAATGTAACTACTGTCAAACAAGAAGTTGGTATTTGTAGATCTTTTTACTATTCTACACCCAAGGACACCCTAATAAAGTGAATGAAATCATTACATTTTTGAAAAGCAAAATCCAATAGAACTGTGGGTAGCATTTTCAATTCACAAAACCCATGGAAAACAAAGCTATGTAGAAGGAGGAGGAGGAGGAGGAGGAGGAGAAGCTGCCCTTGTTTTGTTATGAGATTTTGTTTAAGTTAGTTAGTTATTTATTTATTTATTTTTCTTTCTTATCAGGCAGACATTCAAGGCTGAAATTGTGGGCATGATATGAGAGCATGGCTTGCACAATGGGCAAGTGTTCACAAACTCCAATGACTAGCCCACATTCTGTTGGAGCCACACAAACATTTCATTTGATTATAATAACCTTTTTGTGGACTAAGTTATATCCCACTGTGCTGGAGAGGGTTGGGCACTTGCATCCATTGCGCCCTGAAGTATTCCACTCTCAGAGAGGTTTATTTAAAAGCAAATCAAAACAAAAAGGAGTTATTGCATTCTGATTCACTGTTTTGTCATTACACTTATATGTACACACACACTTATTTATATATACATATTTACTCTTTTTTCCCCTGCAAAGAAACCTGTAGGTCATATGGCTATCTTGTTACTTTATTACATTTGTATGACCATATATTATGATGATTTAATGTATTTGTGATTCATGCCAGGTATTTGGTGTGTTTTGTTGAAATGTAAAGAAGTATCCTTGTGATATTTCTCATCAGAAAAAAGGTCGAAATTTCAGTACTAGAAATTTGAACCATAAACTAGAATTGGTGCAACTATTTGACATCTTTACTCCCCCCCCTAAATTTATACCCATTTCACCACAAATTGATTCTTATTATATATATTTTTGGGTACAACACCTACATAATACAAAGAATTCCAAGGATGAGGGGCTTAGTTTTTCTTTTTCTTTTTCTTTACTTCATTGAAGTAGATTGGGGTTTTAGTGGGCTAGCCTCACTACGACAATCTCTTTTTCCTTAATAGGGCGTCCACGTCAGCAAAGCAAGGCCATGGAAGGAAGGACATGGCAGCGCCACCATTGGTGCCAGCTCAGCCAAGAGCCATCCCAGCATGTGGGAGGTGCAGGACCCAACTTCCTCCAACTACAATACCTGCCTCTACCTACCCTCCTACATACCTACCTGCGTGCTTGTACCTGCTCAGGCCCGCCCCCTCGCTGGCCTACCTGCCTTGTTGTTGCACACTGGATGCCTTGGATGCAGCTCCTCCCCCCCACCCCTCCCTCTGGCAGATAGTTCGTGCAGAATGAATGAGGGTGGGAATCTCCCTCTCCTTTCGGGATTCATGCTGGCTGATGATTAGTGATACTGGTTACGATGCCAAACAGCGAAGAAAAGGAAGGGACACGCACAACTAGTCGGACGAGGGGGGCTTAGCTCAGTGCATTCATGATGCCAGAATGTCACAAGAACCACAGATCGTGGAAAGAAGAAAAAAAGAAAAAAACATGGATGTCACCAGGGTAGATCTTTTTCTTGCAGCCCGTTTCAGCGTTATCTCCAGTTCGCGATTCGATGTCAAATTTAATATGTGCCGGTGCGAGTGAAACCGAGAGTCGGTTCTCCCAAATGAGAGAAAAGATAAAAGAACGTGATCGTGCATTGGGGTGTCCCGAATTAGCTCGCACCCGCGGCAGACATTGAGGCTTGCCGCGTGGCTATTCAGAGCAACGCCGCTTATCCGAGGGTGGGTTTCTATAAGGAAAAAATGAGATGTCCTCTAGAGTTGTTTGATCCTGGGAAACGAGAACCGCGACTGCCGAGTGCTTTGAATCTAGACAATCGAGCTGTCCGATTATCCAGATTCAAGGAACCGCCATTGCCTTGGTCTCCTTTGAACCATTAGCCAAATAGGGTGGAGCCGAGGGATTGCTAATGGGGGTTGTCTGCCGATCCTTATCTCGCGTGGATTAGCGTTGAAGTGTTAATCCCTCGCCGATACTTGTGAGACAAATTTACTACATTTTCTTCATCTTCTTCTGCTGCTGCTGCTGCTGCTGCTGCTGCTTCGTGTATTTTCTTTTCTGTCGAGCAGTGACCAGATACATATTCCACCTCCTCGCTTTCTCTGTTTTGACATTCCGTTTGAGCTGCGAAATTCCACCGATCCAATTCGGGAAACGGATGGGGGCAGAATGGCGATGGATTTTGGGGACGTGAAGGATCAGGAAAGGCGAGAATTTATTTCCTCCCGCTTGGATCTGGATCGACATCTAGTGCACGATAGCTTCAAAGAGGAGACGTAGAGTAAGGGAAGAGAGAGAATTGCATTCCTCTAGCCAAGAGAATCCATATCCCCACCTCCCTCACTCACTCACTCATTCACTCACTCACTAAGGATTAATCCACTTCACAGCGCCCACTCAACTCAAGTCTGCCTCAGATTTGTATATGACAGATCGGGTGTGTAGCCTCTGCCCTGGGGGTTGCTCCAGATAGCCACTACTAAGAAACCTGCCGCATCTACTTCACCCCATTTCATCCCACTGTGAGCAACAACAGAATCCGAGTGTACACAGAAATGGGGCCCGCTTTCACAACTGAGAGGTAAGGTAAAGATACTATCCATTTTGCAAGCAAGCACACAGGCAGTGTGCTGAGATTGGAATGGGGACTGGAACTTTGTTAATGTGAAGGCCCGAGAGGAAAGAGAAGGAAGAAAAAGGATGAAACATTTCAAATAAATCTCAAAAACACATTCACGTTGGTTGAAGAGTCTAGCTCTATACATAAATATTGACAAAATTGACACAGTTTCATTTCGTGGACTGTAGCTCCCGAAGTTAAAGGGTGAAACTTTGATTTTGATTTATATATATATATATATATATATATATAATTTGTTGGGGGAACTGTTTGTTTGTTTTTTTTTTTTTTTTGTTTGTTTTTTTAGAAGATATTTAATGTGATTTTCAACACAAAAAACATATATTAGCTGCATGTTATTTTATTTATTTCTTAATTTTACAGTATTTTTTTTTAAGATAATGACTTACATATGTCTTTAGTTACTTGTACAAAAAGAGAGTAGAAGCTTGAATGACAAGTTTTTGGTCCTGTCAATAAGATAACGGAATTAAGGTTGAGGTCATCTAAAGTCCTGTCAATTTTTACTTTTATTTTCTACTTATTTTTATTACTTTTCTTTAGGTCTTGTTGAAATTTTGTATGATTTTTTTAACTACATCTCATTTTTATATTTAGTTATGGTCTAACACAACGCTATCCACTTGTACACTTAGAAAAGATTTAAAAAAAAAAAAAAAAAAAAAAAAAAAACACACACACACACACACACACACAACAATATTACATAAATATAAGCTTTTAAAATATTGACTCAGTTTTATGCACAATAACTCAAATATCAACAACAGCTATTAATTTGAAACTAAGTAAATAAAAGACTGATTTTTCACTTTCTTTTAGGATGTTGTAACGTTTTTAAAAAGAAACAATTATTACTCTGTTGGTAAAGAATTGGAAATAAATTATCCGCTTAAAACAGTAGAAATAAAAATCTATACTATGTGTACATAATTTGAACATTGATTATACAACTTCTATAATCATTTTGATATGAAAATGTGAATATATATATATATATATATATATATTTATTTTTTGGTAATGGGTAATAATCTATATAAATGCTAAACATTAAGCTAAGAACTAACAATCCACAACCACCTAAATTGATTGCCAATCAACACTTGGTAGTGCTACCATGTCCATTTTTCACGTCTCCAAGCAAGATACATGTGTATGCATGAATAAAATTTCCGACCATTTTAAAAGTGTGAACTTGTATTGTACAACAACCTCAAAGCAAGCTCTCTTTTGAAGTTTCTAAAAGGAAAGCACCGTGAGGCACTCGTGGTGACACAAGAGAGAAGCGCTCTCTGTTTCTCTGTCTTATGCGACCAGCAAAGACGAAGACCGGTGGCTGGCTGACTGGCGATAGCTAGCGAGCGAGCGAGAGAGCGGCAGAGCAGTTTGGTTGACGCTGTGGGTCAGGAGAGGTGGGGTGAGGAATAATAAATGGGAGGAGGGATTAGAATAATGGGGAGAATAGTACTGGCAATAATAATAATAATAATAATCGGAGGGTGAGGAAGATTGCGCGTGAGATTGTGTGGCGTGTTTCCAGGGCGGCGCACAAAATGAGATGACCAGGCTGCCGGATGATCAGAAACTGAGGGTTGGGGAGAGGGAAGAAGGGAACAGGGGGAAGGAAGAGGGAGGAAGCAGTAGTCGAAGAAGAAGGGGGAGAAAGAGGACGACGACGAGGGGGAAGAAGAAGAGGCCACGGCCATAGCCATGAGATGAGCGAGAGAGGTATGTGTGTGTGTGTGTGTGGTGGGGTGTGAAGAAAGGCACCTGGGCTGGTCAGTGCCCACGGAGGAATAATAAGCGGCGGACATCATGAAGGACAGAGAGAGCGCGCGCCCTGTTTTGTTGCGCCAAGTCCCCCCCCCCCAGTCAACCTGGCCCCTTCCTTGCTTCTTCTGCTTCTTCTGCTTCCTCTACTTCTACTTTTCTTCACTCGCTGCCCGCTCATGGGGTCAAATTATGTCCGGTGCCCGCTTTTTGGTGGTAAATTGGTTGAATGGGTACATCATTTCGACTCGTTTCTTTACATTTTTGATACACACACATACACATATATATACACACATGTATGTATATAAATATGCATGCATGCATGTATGTATGTATGTATGTATGTATTTTGTTTGTTTGTTTGTTATGAATTCTTATCAAGGAATATTATTTATGTATGTTTTTACCCAATTCTTTTCTAGAAAATTGAATTTGTTAAGTCGAAATTTCAAAAGAAAAAATTTCCATTAATATTTTTTTTATTTGAAATTTTGTTTTTTTAATTTTTTTATTCCTAACATTTACTGGGTAAAATATTTTATTTTATTCATTTTATTTATTTATTTATGTAGTTTTGGTGGACTATAAAATTTAAAATTAATTAAAAATAAGATCCATTGAGCTCTAATAAAAAATTATAAAAAAAGGGGGTTACACTAGTGACATTGAATGTGATTTGTTCCATTGGTTCTTCTACCCTAGCATTTTCGTTTCTGTGATATATTGTGCAATATCATCCTTTTTCCCCCAACAATCACAGAATATAATACTAATAATACTAGTATCTCAAATGTTATTTTACCATTTCAATTGTAAGATCTTCCCTACATTCAAAACATCTGTTTCTACATAAAGAACACAGAAAAAAAATAACCTCGTGATGGTTTGTTCATTGGTTGCTCATCCACATCCTCAGGCTATTGTGTAACAAGGAAGGTCTTGAGGATGAATATTTATTCATCCACCCGTTCATCCACAACCAATTCAAACCATTCACCCCATTGACTAGATTATATATATATATATATATATATATCTATATAATCTATTTATTTTCTCTCTCACATATGTCATGGATTCCATTCCAATTCCCCATTGAGTCCAGGATGGTGGATCTTCACCCATGGATCTTATCAACTTGGCTTACCTAACTGGAGGCCAGACCCCTTGAGAGATATCTACAACCGTCCATTCATAAATGCTTGTGGGGCTTGCATATATATATATATATATATATATAACATGTAATAGTTTTTAATATATAATTTAATAAAAACATGTATATAAATGGAGGGAAAGCTGGCCATGTGGAGAGCAGCATCACTGTGTCAAAGCCTCCTCCTCTTGTGCCTTTGTTTCCCTTTGCTCCCTTGTGGCCATACACCATTGTTGCAGGGCCACATGAATCACTCCACAATGTTTCATTCAGTGCAACATACACAGGAGCCAATCCTTATCCTCTCAAACCTTCTTACCCCTGCTCATCTTGAAATATGTAACCAAATGAATAGCAAAGGAAGAAAGAAAAAGTGGTTCTGCTGGTGGACCAAGCATGAAAGGAAGCTGAAATAGGGCAGGATTGGAGCTGTGTCTGTGAAGGAGGAATGTGTTAAGGCTGGGGAAGAACAAGCTTTGGCTGGGGTCCTGCTTTGTGATTTGGGCCACACAAGGAGAAGATTGCGGAGTTAACACGTGGGAGGACCTCCACCTTCATTCCTTCCTTCATTCATATATATATGTATATGTATACATGTGAAATGTTCTTCAAGGTTGCCCAAGTCTGTCTGTGACTACAATTGTTCTATCCCCATTTCAGTACAAATCAGTTTATTCTTTTGTGAATGCAAAATCTTTCACATCCATTGATTGATTTGGGGCAGAAAACTTCAAACTCCCCCCACTCCCCTCCAACAAAATGCTACCCACCCGACAGGAACCATTCAATTCCAAGCTTAACCTAATCCCACCCCCACAGAACTGCCATAGTCAATTTCATTGGCAACACTTGGGTGACTCCTCAGCCCAAATGCATCAAAGAATAAAAGAAAGATCAAGCCAACCCACCTTTTTTTCATTGGAATGATAATTTATCTCTACATATTCTCCACTGCCCTCTAAAAACACACTAATTTCTTGCATTTCCACATATTTTTATGTTCAATCCTAACCTAGTAATTTATCCACTGTGTGGAGGTGTACTGCCATTTCTCTCTCATCCAATGAGGGAGTTCAATGTGCAGCCTTGTGGGAATGCTTTTGAAGCACACTGCCAGATGAAGAGAGAAGCTCAGAGGGACTCCAGCTTCCTGATAGAATATATGCTTCTAAAGGATCATCATCATCACCAGCATGATTGGGGGGGGGGGTGTAAATATGTGTGTGTGCATACATGCCCACATGCCCACTCACAAGGCACTGTGAGTGAGTGAGTGAGTGTTAGGGACTTATTGGCTCACATGCCAACAACAGATTTGCACTTCTGTTCATGATAAGAAGAGGAACAACAAGAATCTAGCAACAGCAGCAGGCACAAGGCAAACTTAGTCTCTGAGATCAGCAATACCATTCTTCTGACTTGCTTTCTTAACTCAAATCACTCACTCACTCACTCCCTCCAAGGTTGGACTTCTAATCTGGTAAAGGTCACCAGATGGAGGACTCCTCCAGTGCTTTCTCCTTCTTCTCCAGCCCAGTTTTTGAGAGCTTTGGATTCCAATACTTGACAACCCAGTCCCTCTCCTCTCATCTTCATTCTCATCCATCCAATTTACACATTCTCTCTCTCTCTCTCTTTCTCTTACACACAAACTCTTACCTCATTTTTCTTTAAAATTTAAAGTTCTGAAACTAAACATGTTTTTGATTTTTGATTTGATTTGATTTTTTTGATTTCAGCACTGCTGGCAGTGCTATGTCAGCTCAGTCTCCACAACTGTTGATTCAGCAATTGGGTCTGGGTCTCTCTCTCTCTCTGTGTGTTTGTGTTTCAAAAGGGAGGCAGGGAAGGGAGTGCATCAAGCACTGTGTGAGTGAGTGAGTGAGAGAGAGAGAGAGAGAGAGACTGAGAGACTGAGTGGTGGGGTCGAACCCCCAATCATATCATCATCATCAAATCGAAGTCCCCCACTGAATCAAGGGGAGGGGTCAAAGGAAAAACTCAGCAGGGATGGAGGGAGGGAGGGGGGGTCCACGTAGACCACTCACACTATTAATTATACACTCACGCTCGCTTACGCACTCCCACAGTCTCTCTCTCTAATTCTTACCTTGTTCTCACAAATGGGCCCCCCCATAGCTTTCCCACTCACTTGCAGCATACCAGCCCCCCTCCACCGTCGATTCCCGGGAACTATCTCCACCGCTGGTGACTTGCCACGTGGATGATCTGACCGCTGGCAGTCACCTCAAACCCACCGCTCAGCTCCAACACACACACTCATTATGAAAAACCCAAAAAAAGTAAAAGGAATGGAAGGGGGATATTTTAAGGATTGCTTTTAAATGCCAGGGTTATACTAAGGATGGTTCTCATTTTAATAAAAGGAACCATCCCCCCCCCCTTCTCCAAACACATACATTTGCAATTATATACACACACATATATATATATATATATATATACACACACACACGCACACATATATAGCATAGTAGCTATTCATCTTTTTTACTTCACTGGAAGTTAATTTAAATTTTCTTTCTGTGGGGAGTATTTAACTTCCTCGATAATGTGATGAAATGGATCACAAGAAAACTCCATGAAATTCAAAACAACTGTTTTCTTTGTAAAAAAATAACCATCAGTGCAGGTGATGCCCTAAATTGATGAAGGTAGTTGTGAATCTAATTCCAACATGTACGAATGTTTTGTAGCAAGGTTTTGCAAAAGCCCCAAATGAACCGAAAACCTCCACACAATAATGTTCTACAACCTAAGTCTTCACGGAAGGGCACCATTAAAAACAATCTTATATATATATATATATATATACCATGCTTGATGCCGTAACGGAGGATTGATATGAATTTTGCACTATGTTTCCTAACTCGAAGAAGAATGCAGGCAGAAAAGTCAATATTTGAAGAGTTCATGGGATCCTGTTCTGAATTCTTCATAAGAACTCTTCACAAGAACGCAGAGAGAGAGAGGAGTTGGTCAATTTCATGCACTTATCATCATCGGAAAGTAAAGATCTGACGGTGCTTGGTAGGCTTGGAGCAGGGTGGCAATGGTGCGTGGCAAGCCTTCGAAGCAGAGAGAGAACGGTCAGGACCCAGTAAAGTTACAAAGAGAGGAAGAGAACCGAGAGAGCGAGAGATCAAGGCGACAGACAGAACAGGAGGAGGGACCAGGACCAGGGCAGGGGACGCGGCGGTATGGAATCCAGGGGGAGAGGGGGCGAAGCCAGGAAGGCGGGCCGCGGAACTGCAGGCGACGGACGGGGGGTGGCGACGCCTCGACGGTTTTGATAGTTTCGACAAAATAGTTTTCCAGTTTCCGGTTTGTCCTTTGATTCATCGTGCTCCCAAAATATCCATGGATGCGTGAGGTTCTCCATGTTCTGCTCCCAGTTTCCGGGGCATCCTTAATTTGCTGCCTGCCTGCTGTGTCGTCACTGCTCCCACCATCCCTCACGCCCTGCGTTCCATTGCACAGGCTCACATCGGAGCACCGCTACCAGTATAGTATGCCAAGATGAGTTGTATTCTTCCTTTTTTTTTAAAAAAATTACTCCAACAGGTAGTGATTGTAAAAAGCGATATGGGTGATTTCGAGAACTGTTCTTCGGTCTTCTCTCTCGCAGAACTGGGATTTTCTACCTCGCTTCACGCAGCAGTCTGTCAAGAGCAGCGGGCAGGTAGTAACACTTCCATGCGTTAAAAATAAATTTCATTGAACCAGGCACGTCTCGGCCTTTCAAAGCGCTTCATCCGGTCATGCTGCTCACCATGTTGGTGCAGAAAATGTATACGCAGTGTGGTCAAGCCTGGGGCTTGCTTCCAGTGAGACCCAGCACCACCAGGTAACCCCCAGCTCGCACCTTCGAACCTACACCAACGCTGATATTGCGCGCAACTCTTGTACCTCGAGATACAGGATCGCTTGCCCCGTGGACGCTTAGATTCGGGGCTAAATCGGCCCGCCCTGACACACAGGATTACCCAATTTCTTCCCCATTTGTATATATCACTAAACGTAGTATTGGGAAGATCTGTGTATTATAAGACAACCAGAGGGTGAGTTTGGGTTGCAAGCGGCAACGCTTCTCATCCGTCCGTCGGAGCCCAATCTGACACCCGGTATGCCGTGGAGTCCCCGCTCTCATACCGTGAGATTGAAAATCTTTCGATCGGGTGCCACCACAATTCCCTCACTGTTCACTAGTAGACTCCCAAGGCACAAAAAATAGAATCCCCTCGCAACAACCAACTTGAGCCTTTCAAGGGGCTGCTGGTGCTGGTGCTGCTTGCTGCAGGCGCATTTGAGCCAGCAGACGTACAGTGTTCAATCTCACAGCTTTTGTGAATTGGGTGGGTGATCCGAGTTCCAGAGTTCCGAGCCCCTGTTGGAACTTCTGCGCTGCCGAGGCGCAGCACCAACCCACACACCGTGGGCCTCCTCGACTGCACTACTGCAGCACCATGGAAACTTTCCCTTGAAGGGGAAGTCAGTCCACTACGGAATGACTGGAGTCCTCCTCCCCCACATGGCTACGCTCTCTGTATCACCGTTGTAAGATCTGGCGGAGTGAGTGAGTGTAAGTGAGTGTGAGTGAGTAATTAAGTGAGCAAGTAAGCTGATAAGCTGATAAGTGCTGGAGCTGCTTCCGAGGCGGCGATCTGGAATGATAAGAGGAGCCCTCTTGGAAGGGAGTTGAGTGTGAGTGAGAGAGAGAGGACAAGAGCTTCAGCCCCACATGCTCTTGTGGGGCGAATAAAGGCACCACTTCCCTATGAGCCCCTCCTTATGATTGGCTTAGCTGACCCGCCCCCGCCACACACACACACCCCCCCCCCCTCTCTCTCTCGCTCTTTCGCTCACCCATACCTTCTTTTATTTATTTAAATGTTTCTCCCCATTGTTTCAGTCACTTTTCTATTATTATTATTATTATTATTATTGTTGTGCTTTTATTTATATATATATATATATATATATATATGTAGTGACGTATATGATTGTGAAAGTTTGGATTAGAATGTTAGTAGGTTGACTCTCTCTCGCTTCCCTACCAGTTTGGATGTTTCTCTGTTTGGATTCAAAAATTGGGTTATTGTGGAGAATTGGTACAATGAATTGTGGGTGGTAGGAGTAGATATGGTGCAAAAGACATGGTATGGTGAAGGTTTTTTTTTTAATAGTCTGTTGAAAATGAAGAAGAAGAAAAAGAAGGAAAGGAATACACTATTCATTGTTGGGGTTGTGCCAAAATGATTGTGCTCAAGTAAATTTGTGATAAGCTGCCCCAGTTTGTTTAGTTTTTGTGCGCACAGAAAATGCTTTCAGTGCAAAATATCAGAGTGCAAAATATCAGAGTTTCCTACGATATGGGTCAAAGCTGAAGCTAGTAAAGTGTAAGATTAACAAAATTGTTTTAACAATCAATTAATTGGAGAAAAAGTTAACAAAGAGATTTTAACAAACAACTTTGAGTTCAATTTAGAGAACTTATCAAAGTCAACTCATTTTCACCTCTAGCCACTTGTCAGATTCTTATTAATTTTTCTCTCAAATCTTAAGAAAAAAGAAAAAAAGAAAAAGAAATTAAAGTATGTCAAAGTTGAAGCAATTTAACGTCATCATTGTGTTTTTTGAATTATTTTTTTTAACAACATATAATTTGTAAGTATATTTATATTAGAATTCAAACACTAGAAAACACATACTACAACTTAAGGTATAATTATGTAATGTTTTTAGATTAATTCTTAAAGTATTTTTTTTGAAAAGATAAATGTGATGTAATATCCTTTTACAAGATATTTCTGACAAAATATTCTTAATAACAAAAGCTTGCATACTAAATGAACAGAAGGTTTGGACATGTAACTAAGAATAGACTAGGGAAAAGTGTTTCTAGTGTGCTTTTGGAAAAAATAATTTTTAGAAACTCATTTGTTTACTTTTCCTATTTTACTTCAATTTTTAAAAGATTAATACAGAATTTTATACAAAAATAAAAAATAGAATCAAAATTTAAAATTCAAAAGCTATACATGACTCCAAAAAACTAACTGTAACTTTGTAACAAATATTTTTATTAAAACAATTGTGAATGAAAATTATTTATAGCTTTTAGTCTTAATAATGAACTTCTTTTTTCCTTTTTCAAAATAACACTTTGCTTAAGATAATTCTTTATTTATTCAAAAAAAATAATTTATGAAAACATAAAAATTTCCAAACAATTTGGTTATACATAACTTGCAAGATCAAGAATTATAGTTCATCCAAGAATCAAGTGCAATATCTAAATAAAAGATGAAAGTTCCTAATTTAAAACTTGGTCAAACTAATACATTTTTTCTTACAATATATTACAAATATTTATTGTTATAAAAATTTGATATTTTTGTTCTTATTTTTTTATTCTTGTTCTTATATTGAATACAAATTTTGTTGAAAACGAGTTATTGAAGGTAAATTGGGTTCAATTGTCTCTGTGTGTATATATATATATATATATATATAAATACAATTAATATTTGCTCAAAAGACTTTGTAATAAGTCTGTGATTGTTATTGGACACCATAATCTCAAAGATGTTAGTTTTGTGAGTTGTGTAAAGGACAAGAAGTTTGATTTATTAACACACATTCAAAATTATACACCATTCATATAATTCTACAAAATATATGAATATTTTTAGACCTTTTTAAAAATAACCTTCATGTGTTTGTACCATTTCAAAGTTAGTGCTCTGCCCTATATTTATTCATTTTTTTTTTCAAAACATCTGTAAATGAAACTCCTTTCATAAGTCAAAATCCTGTAATTAGAATGTATGACCTTTTATATTTCTCTTACACTTCTAAATGAAAAATTATCATTTTTAAAAAAAAAACATTGAGCTTCAATTCAGTAATATAAGTGCAGTTTGCTTTTCAATACTTACATTGTTTAAACATAATTCTTACATACTAAAATAATGGTCATCACCACGCTCACAACTGTCAAATTTTACAAATTTGAATAGTATAATTTCTTATTTATGTACTGAGAGTTTGATCGCTTTGATGTAGTAAAGATGTAAAAATAGATAGCAATAGATTATTGTTAATTTTCTTTATGAATAGATAGGGTAGGTCTACAACCTTCTTGGGAATTAACTTTCAATTGTACCAATCTAAATTGAAGAAACATCTACAATGTAGATTTCCTTTATCTGTTCATTTATTTATTTATTTCATTTCTTAACGAATATCCAACGAGTTCCAAATACCTTTCAGTTTCTAATTTTATTCTCTCATCGCTCCATTTACCATACAGAAAAACTTTTAGCCATGACAAAAACCAATAACACAGTCAATTTGATTTGCAAGATATTTCACCTGTTTGTTTTGTAAATTAAACAATTATCATTAATAAAAACAGTCCACAGTAAAAAAATGAACTGGAAAATTAAACGATTCATCATACCCATAAATAATAAAACTCTTACATCATATTCTAATTCATCCAAATCAATGCAAAAACCAAGTTGTATTAAAATTTGTAATAAAAGAACAAAATATAAAACTAAGCCTCAAATTAAAGATGACTTTCTAGATGAAAACAACCTACTTGAAGCAAGCATTTCCACCGTTGATAAAATTATCATGCTGTGAAGACAACTTGCAACCATAATTACCACACTTTACCTCACAAATTGAATCAACATAAGATCTCTACAAGCGTACTCCAATTTTTCGATCCAGGAATAGGTAAATTATGATGGTTTCAGGTGACATACAGGATAACAAGATTTCAAACTGCAAGCACCACTGCCTTCAGAGCTTTGTTGAAGTTGGTTGCATCTCTGGGAGCAACTGAGGTCGATCGAATCCACGACATTACAAGCACGGGGCCAAGTTGTAAGATCGCAAGCTGGGTATGCATGACACATTCTTGGTGTACGGTAGTGAATGTGAAGCATTCAGCTTGCACTTATCCTGTTATCAAATTAACGAAGACCTGTATCTGCTGTCATCAATACGAGTGAAACATCATTTGATTCTGTGTCAAATGAAAACCATTCGATTGCATCCCATCTGATCTGTCCGTGTCAGCATAGACCAGTAAGTTGAAACTCTGGATTGGTAAAGGAATGGTCTTGGAGCCTCAATGCGATACTCTATAATGTACAAGCTCTGTCAAGCAAGACCTTCCCTGCGAGACAATGCAGCAACTAACTTCTGTAACGACTTGATCTCATCTGCTTTAGATTTTGATTCCTTGCGCACTTTGACGAGTTCTGATTTCAAAGCTTCTAGCTCTTGGAGATGAGAGCAGGAGCATACTTTGTGCCCGGGCCGTTCAGCTGCGTCCTTAGTTTCCCCTTCGGAAATCTCTCCTTCTTCTACCTCTTCATCCTCGTCGTTTAGTTGCTCCAAGAGCTGGTATTTGTTCGCCCAAGGTGTTTTTTTCGAGGAATCTGATCGCCCCAATATGGACGTGCTGTCAGTTTGTGGTACATTGATACCATCATGGTCCTCCAATTCAACCACTTTACTACACCTCGCATCCGCAGCAGTACCGGAGCTAATTTTCCGTCGTTTGGGTTCGTCATTATTCTCACCAACGACGTCGTCAACTGTTGGCCTCTTTGTGCAGGCTTTCATCACTTGAGATTCCTCGTTTTCCTGTCTAGGTGCGATCACTGACCTAGAGTTCACCATTTTGCGCACTTGAAATTCTGCCATTCTCATTTGATTTCCTGACGGGTACATCAAGCTCACTGTCTTTTGTGGGTACCCGGCTGAATCCTGTAAATACAAATGGAAATCATCGACGTGCATATTAGTCGGAGATTGCGACAAAGCTTAACACGTACAAGTGAACATTGAGATCAGTGATCAGAAGGAACAAGTGTTGGGATCCTAAACAACAGTTCAGAAGAATACCTTGCCCAACACTCCCTCCAGCTGCTCGAACGCACTGTCTGCTTCTTCAGCGCTATCAAAAACGGCTACAGTTGAGCCTGTTTTCCCTCTATTCTTGAACATGATATCCTATCATCGTAACATCATGATGTTAAAAACTTGCTTCAACTATCTGTGTCCTCTGTTTGTGAAGCATGTACCCAACAATCAAGCAACACAGTGCAGAAAGAACACTAACAAATATTAATCAGATTAGTAAGTCAAGGAAAGTACCTGAATTCGACAGGCTAGATCTTTTGGAAAGATAGACCTAAGCAAAGTTAAAGAGATCGAGCTAGGCAGCTTGTGCAAGAATAATTTGGATAAATCTCCTTGATTTACCTCCTGCCAGGGTTACAAATTGAAGTCAGTAATGCGCACTCGATGTCACCCAATTCATTTCTTTTCAGTAGGTACGAATTTCAAGCGCAATTACGACAATCAATCGGTTTTAAGAACGGGGAGTATATCATAGGTAATTCTAACATACATACCTTTCGCGGGAATTCAAGAGACAAAGTGCTGACAGCATGCTCGAGCCGATAATGAACCAATCGCATTGGAACAATGGAGTCGTCTAAGCAATCGTGAGGTTTGTCATCCTCCCTAAACTTGTACTTCAAGATAGACTGATGCCCAATAATTTTGTCAAATATCTATTCAGGGCCTCCCAACGGTACAAACGTAAAACAACGTATTATTGACACAGTCCTCATAAATTAAAAGTGAACCATATCTAAGTGTTATAATGAAGCAGGAAGGATCCTCTTACTTGGCAAAGATTGGAAAGGCTTGGAGAGTAAGAAGGCGGCCAACTAGGGTCTCGAAACAACAAAGATGTGTCGATCACCCGTTTATGGTCGATTTGCAAAGCTGCAACTCAAGCACAACAGCAGTTAAAGAGCATTGCGAAATGAAGGACACGCTTATGCTTAGAAGATTATAGGTAAAGCAACTTAGAGGCCCTATTGTTCAAGACATAGTGAAGCATAAGGAAGAACAATAGAAATGGGTATGAGCAGAAACAAGAGACGATACCTCTCAAATCATAGTGTAAGCTATGTCCAACAAGAATAGTGCCTGGAGTCAATAAATCCAACACCAGCTTCTGCCACACCAAATACAAAAAATTTAACAAAAGCAGAATGTAACGACAACCAAATACCTTCTTAAAACATTACATGTGCTAGTTCAAACTCTTGCGCAAACGACCACTGCAACTATTGCACTGCACAAACACTAAAAGGATAATACCTGAACGCCAGCCTGAGACAAGGTGACTCTTTGTAGATCCTTCTCTGAAACCCCAGTAATGCTTGTTAAGTAGTCAGTCACCTTCCCGTTGGGCACAACTAACTCGTCAACTAAAGTCTGCAGCAGCTCCAGATATCTCTAGAGTTAGAAACTCAGCATAAATTACAAGCCAGTTTCAAGCCACGTCACCTCGATCAAGTACTTGACGAAGTGCAGCAATGCTGCCAGATGCAAAACAGACATTGTTTTGGCTATTGAGGGGTCACAAGCAAAGATCTTATTGCTGAACAAACACCTAATGTATCGTGTAGAGAGACAGCAATGAGAAGCGAGACTAGTGGTAAAAGTTATCCAAAAGAATTAAACAATTACGCAAATAATATACATATAATTAAAATGATAACTGTGATCGTAAAAGTGGCCAGTATGTACTCACATTGTAATCACTACCAACAGCACATACGCGAACAAGTTCTTTGACATCACCTTCACAAGTGACCATCTCACAATCAAGTGACACCAGCTTCACAGGGCTGTCAGGGTCTCCTCTCTTCGAATGTTTCCACCCCTGCAAACATCATAATGTCAGAATCGGTTGGTAAACCCCTGGACATGAGCTTATGTACGGCCGCTCCAACACGAAAGATAGTCAAGCTACGAGAGCCTCTACTTCAATTCATGGTAAAAATAAGAAGGAAAATTTTAGAAATGAAAAAAACACATTGTCTGATACAATCGCAGTTTAAGGCACGGAAGGTAACACTGCAACGATTTCGCAACGGATCCAGAATTTGGTCATTATTAACAGCTTGAAAAGGTTAATAGAAGAGACCTCCATCCAAGATGGGAAGTTGTAGAAAGACCCAAAGCGTGGATGGGATTGAGTAGCGTCCACCAGCTCCTGCACTGCCATCACCACATTAACATACTTCAAACTTTGCTCGAGCACCGCACCGAACGGTATATTTGGACATAAACACTTATGACACAACTGCAAACTGGAATCTCACATTCCAAAAGCTATTCTGATGATCATCGGACCTGGTAATGAAAGTTGTACAAGGCAATGGAGGGTGTGAACCTGTTCCGGGGTCTTCGCAAATGGATGAGTCTCATTCAACAACTTTTGATTCGAACAATAAGTGGCCCAATTCCGCAACCTTTTCACCAGCTGCACTCCGATTTCAAGTTATTAAGGGAGCTGTTGAAATCCCAAACTCAAGCCCATAGTTGAACATCGTCTGAAATTTGCTAATTTCAAAGAAAAAGAAAGGAAATCTTCCAGGGCAAATGACAACAGAGTAAAAAATGTGACAATTGCGAAACTGGGTCTATGAATCAAAAGCGAGAGAGAGAATGACCTCAACATCTTCTTTTTTGGTGAAAGTCTGGACAAATGCAGCAAGCACGTCCACGGGATGCCTAGCAGGGTCACTATGAGTCCCACCCCTCTTCTTATTCACCATCGCCACAAACTCCTTCCAATCACCTTGCTTCCCCTTAATCTGCCTCCATTGCGCCCCCTTCACAATCTTCACCAAAAGCTGTTCCGTGCACATTACGAAAGATGCCACAACCAAGAGTTATAAAAATCAATTAAAATACAGAAAATTCCTCAACGACCCGAAATAAGAGAACTCTTCTCATCAGTGAGATACACTGAGCTCCAACACTTACCTTGAACACAAAACCCTAAACCTCAAACCTCCACCACAAGCCCCAACACTCAATCTCTCGCTCATTGCAGCAAAGAATCTGTTTCTTTACCTCGTGATCGGTTTCCTTGAATCCAGTCAAGTATATTTGCCGCTTCATGGCCGCCATCGCGAAGCCGATTCCAAATTCTGCTCGCGACACAGCCTGAAACGCTGCACAGGAAACCATTCCTTCACTTGGGCATGAAGAGCAGAAAATCCCTCGGACTAGAAGACGACAGTTCCACCTGTAAACTGACGGATGTAGTTCATCGAAAAACGAACGGAATATTGGATGAATTGTTATCCGCGTTCACACCTGCCGCTGGTGGATTTATCTGGGATCTAACAAGTTGAAGGGGGGGGGGGTGAGTTAGGGTATTGTTCCAAGGCCATCTCCTCAATATAATCTCTCCACACTATTATCTAGTCCTTTTAATATTGATGCCATAACAATGAACTCATTCACTCAAATTGTTACTTTCATTTTGCAATTGTTAATTTAAATGTGAAATTTGGATTTTTTTTCAATGTATTGAAAAATTTAACATGCTACTAATATAATATATATTTATACATCACAATTGTTTCATAAAAAATATAAATACAAATATAATTTTTCACAAGTATAGCTATTGACAAGGACTAACCAACTGGATTTTCAAGAAATTTTCTTACTTCAAACCCGTCAAACTATAAAAGATGATGTTTACCTCACCTTTATTATCTAGATTTCAAAACTCTCCAAAGGTTCATATATATATATATATATATATATTCTTATTATTATTATGCTTACTTCAATTTTTTTTTAATCAAAATTTTCTAAAAAGTAGTTTAGTCTATTTGCTTTGACCAATCTCTTTAAATCAATCTTCTGTGACAATCAAAGCTGGTAAACTGAGACAATTCATGTTCATACTCTAATGATACACTTAGATGCTTGTGGTGCATCACTTTTCAGGGTCACCCAAATTTTATTTTAAACACTTGGTCCAAAGGATCCCCAATTGTTGTCATTGTCATCTTATATTGTGGCTGTGGATTTTTTCCTCACATCTCTCTTGTTTCTATTTGCATACATGAATAACAATAAAATCAAAGAAATGGTGCCAGTTAGCCTGAGAGGTCAGAGTAATAACAAGGTCGGTAACATGATACATGAAGGTGTCAAAAGTCAGTTCTCCATTGTAATGTTCTAGAATGCTGTATGAATGTCCTTTTTCCTACAACTATTTGCTCTTGATATGAACACTAATTTCTGCTAAAACTAAGGATTTCTAACAACATCAAAAACTAAAATAAAACAAATAAAAAGGACATGAATTTAATAATAAATATATACCTAGCTCTATATTTTATTTTGTATCAAAAGAATTAGATAGAAGATGGATGTGATTCAATAAGTTAATTTCAAAATTATATTAATATGTTAAAATGGTGTACATATTTTATTAGTATATATAATAAAATTGTGAAAAAATACATTAAATTATGTTTAAAATGATGTGGCTTTTAGTTTTTAAATAGAAGTTTAGATTTTAAATAATAAAGAATTTTGTAGAAAATTTTAGAATGTTTTTAATTGTTGAAATAATTGATGATATATCAAAATAATTAAAAAGATGCTAATTAAGATATATTTTTTTATAAAATTAAATTTTATCATTTTTTATTTAAGTTATTAAGATGAATTTAGATTTTTAAAAATTAAAAATTAATTTTTAATTTTTCATTAAATTATTGGTCCAAATTTAGATTTATTTTTCTTATTAAGAATTCGATAAATAAATTTTAAACTTAATAAAACCATCCACCAATATATGACTATTTAAAATATTTCTTGCAATTTTTCAAAAGATTATTTGAATACAAATAAAAGTTCTTGATTTATCTAATTCTATTAGAAATCATGATTGATATATTAAATGTCTTATTTATTTTTATAAATTAAAATAAAATTAACTTATTTATTTTATACATACATTTTAGAATATATTTATTTTTCTATTTATTTATAACAGGTATTTTTTATAATAAAGTTCTTGTAATAATAAATTATATATATATATATATATATATATATATTAGGTTTAAATTAGAATGTATAAATTACCAAAAAGTAGTAGTAAAGTATAGAAAAATAAATTACTAATAATTCTTCATTTTTTTGTTCATAAAATTTATACAAAAAAACCTTATTATAGTGTTTGAGTTTAGGATTAATTAAACTTTAATAATAAAGACATATACGACAATATTACTGGGGATTATTATTCTACTAGTTTAAATATTTAATTTTATAACATAACATAAGTTCTATATGTATTAACCAATTTTCTACTAGTATCTAAGTCACTATCTAATAATCAATGTTTCTTAAAGTTTTTGAATTGTTTTAATAATTAGTCTTTTCAAAATTGCATAATGTTAATCTTATATTTACTAAAAATTCAGAAAATTAGATATATTTCTACATATTTTTATCAATCCACAAAATACTTATTTTACCTCCTCACAACAAAATAAAAATTAATTAATATCTTTTTTGATATTTTTTTGGCTAAATTTATGATTCTATTATAAAATATAGAGCACTAATTTATTCACTTTTTTTTATAAAAATACTTGATGAATTCTAATACAATTTTAAAAACTCAAAAAAATATTTTTAATCTCGTTAATAGGCGTGTAATTTACTAAACATGTATACACAAGTAATTCCTTTATATTATTAACAAAAATAACACTATAAATATATCTTTGATGATATAAAAAATGTCTTGGTTCTAAAACATATATCTTATAAGACTTCTTTTTAGAATAATATTAACTTTTTAAATGTAATATTTTCAAAGAGAAAAATCATAGGATCCATAATAAATTTAATAAAATGATAAAATAAGATAAATATAGAATTATATAGTATTATAAAAAAATACAAAAGATGATAGTTTATCAACTTTTTAAAAAACATTATAGACTATCTTTATATATATCTAGTGAAAAAAGTTAATCATTAAGTTTTTCTTATAGTAAGACAATTGTGTTAGATATTTTATGATAGAAATCATAATAGAACGGTCAAAAACTTGTAAAATTTAATTACTAAAAATAATTATAATTTATTAAATAAAAATAAAAATTTGTATATATTTCTTATATTTTTTGCTAATATTTTTCTTATCTATTAAAAATCTCTTTCTACAAAAATTGTGAAGTGAAAAAATAATTTATTTGTAATGAACACAAATAAATATTCTATTGAAAGCACACACATGCACATACATACAAAAAAAAGATAGATAGATATAAACTCAATTTCCATTTTGCTATAGATTTTTACATATACTTTATAACGAACATACAATGACAAACAAAACCGAGTACAAAATCTGAAGTGCCAACTTTCAAGAGCAATTACAGAAATTTCAATGATTGCTTTATAAATCTGAAAGTTACATGGAATAATACACACAATCTTGTACACATGTACAAAGTTGCACATCAAATTGATAACTAAACATTCTTCTACAAAGTCAAATCAACAACTATGTCTTGTACTCAGTATTGTTCAAAGAAAATCTTCAAACTTCAATATTTAGTCCAATAACTTTTTGCTTCCAAAACAGCTGAAATCCTTCTTGGCATACTTTTGTATAGTTTCTCACAATATTTTGCATCAAAACTAGGGTAAATACTACAAACATTCTCCCACAATTCTTGAACACCTCTTGACCTTGGAGTGACTTGGCTTAAACGCTGTTTGAGAAGGGCCCAAAAATGTTCCATTGGATTCAAATCTGGAGATTGAGCTGGCCATCGAAGGAGCTAAAATGGCTGTGAAGAGAGCCAAAACTGAACACTTTTTGCCGTATGTTTGGGATCATTATCATATTGAAAAACCACCTTAGTAGGATCTAAGTTGTAATTCTGTGTGGTACTTTGCAAGTAGGTTTCTAAAATTTTTTTGTACAAGTGTTGCTCCATTCTACCTTCAATTTGATACCAAGCACTCGGCCCAAAAGCAGTCATACAACCTCAAATCATAATTGAACCACCACCATGTTTGACAGTTTGACTAACATGTTTAGGTCCAAGTCGTTCTCCTTCTCTCAACCAACACCAAGACCTACCATCTGAGTTGATTAGGTTAATCTTTGTCTCATCACTGAAAATAACCCGTCTCCAATCATCAACGGTCCAATTTTTGTATTTATGAGCAAAACTCAACCTTGCAAGAACATGTCTTTTGGCAAGTAGAGGCTTCTTTTGTTGCACACAAACACCCAAACCAGCTTCTCTCAAACCACGCCTCAAGGTGATGTCTGAGAAGTGTTTACCTGTTTTTTCTCGAAGTTGTTTTGCAGCTGCACTTGCCGTTTTGAGACAACCAGCAGTGACAAGGTGCACACCAAGTCGCTTCTCTTGCTCTCCTAAAACCTTTGGACGTCCTCCTCTTTGCTTTTCTATTTCACCACTAATCTCCCTCCTCAGATGAGCTACTGAAGACTGACTCATTCCAAGTGAGTCTGCAACTTTTCTTGTAGAAACACCACTCCTAAGTTGCACCAATGCTTGGTGCTTCAATGATTCACACAACCGAGGCATAGAGATACAATTGACAAATCAACTTTCACTATAGATAGTACACAACAAGAGCAACACAACAAACAAAAAATGCCCTCAAATCTTGCAACAAGGAGTGTACATTGAAATTTCGAAATTCAGCAAGAAGAAGCAACCAAAACTGAGTACACACGTCTCTGTGCTTCTACAACACTTTTCTCATAAACCCTACCTCAAATGATAATGAGATTTTTCATCCATGTAGAGGACTGGATGAATACACACAATAAAAAAGTAATTCTATCAATTGACTTATGTGTCAGTTGAAAGGATCAATGAACTATGAGTGTTCACATTTTGTACTCGGTTTTGTTTGTCACTGTATATATATAGAGAGAGAAAAGCTAGATTACTACTTAAGTATTATATATATATATATATATATATACATACAGTATTGCTGAAGTACAAGACAAATTTTTTAATAAAAATCCTTTTATTGGCCATGAAGAAGGAAACATGGGGTACTTGGAGAACAAAAGAACATGTCTCTATACTTGGATCTTTCTACTTGGGTGTGTATATATAGACATAATGGATGTGCACAAGCCAACTTGGGGTGAACCTATATATATATATATATATATATATACACACATGGAAGACATACCATCATGAGTTGCAACTGGGGGGAGGGAGGCTTCTTTTGTGCACATGCACAACCAGTGAATGAGCCATCCATCCCCTTCTTCTGCCTTCTGCTGGAGTGCCTCATGAAGAGCTGCTGGTTGGTTGGGGCACTGACTGGGTCAGGAAGAGGAGGAGGACATGACAGGAGAGAGAGAGTGAGGGAGAGAGGGTTCATTCAGCCTTGAAAGTAAGTAAGTGAGTCCATCAGGCGAGGATTCTGTGGCACTGCGAGTCAAAGCCCACTTCACGAATGTGCTCCCCCCCCTACCCCCCCCCACTTTGCTCACGCTCTTTGCACACACACCCCTGCTGCAACATCATCATCATCTCTCCCTTCTCCTCTTGTCTCTCCCTTTCCCTCTGTCCTGCTCCAGCTCTCTGTTCCAATTCCTTCCCTCCTCTCGCTGCCGTGGCCACCGTTCCACTGCTTTTTGCACTTCTTCCTCATCTTCTTCTTCGTCTACTGGAGAATGTCATCAACAGTAGCGTTGCTGTGATGCGAAAAGACGAGCACTGAGTGGGATAAAGGAGTCCAACTTTTGGAATTACATCAGGTCGTTAGTCTCTCCAGTGCGCGGAGCCTTGATCCTGATCCACATGGGGAGCATGGGTTGGCTGCCGTGACGGTTGACGACGTAGTTCCTTGACGCTCTGCAGTGGAGTGGATCGTTCCACAATTTACTTGCTCGCCCGGCATGGCCTGACATAATGTCATGTCCAGTGGAGATTATTCTGTGGTCCTTTTCGAAGTGGTGGCATTCGAGGGGAAGCTGTGGCAATACGATTTCGTGACCACGGACAAGCATAAGAACTAAGAAAGGGGGAAAATTAAAAAGTTGCGGTGAAAGGGGCTGGATTGAATCCTGGTTCGTAACGTAGGACCTTGACCACCACCTTGGGTTATCTTCGTTACACAGTTGTGCAGTCATTTTTTACTGCTGATTAAAAATAAGTACATAAAAAAAACAAAACAAAACTAAAACTAAAATAAACAGATGATCGAAACGTGAAAGAGCACAGTTGAGGTCTCTTGCATGACAAAATTCTCGGGAAGTATTTGCTTAACAATGACCCTCAGCCTGTTGCCTTGCAGTTCTTGGATCGAAAAAACCAAAGCGGTGTTAATACGTCCCGGAAACTGAAAATGATGGAACCTCCAGAGCCTTACGACCACTCCAGAGCAGGAGACATTCTAGCCTTCTGTGGAAATAGTTCAAGGCCGAGGAATTGTGCTACCTTCAAGTTAGACAGATTACACAACTCGGTGCTGTGCACGCTCGTTCCTGGCCAAATAAGCATGTCCATATGCACTCTTAAGAAATGGCTTATGCTTCTTTGTCTCCTCCTTGGATCGACGTGGCCTCACATGTCAACAGCTCTTAAGGTAATCGATACATCCTGGGCAGGTGCCGGTAGGAGTTGCAACATGCGTTTCTGACAGCCGACGTCTCCGACGAGGTGATTATAGCATTCCGATTCAAGCTTTGTGGTCTTATTTAACTACGTTGCCAGACAAATTGAAAGTTTTGGTTACATCAACGCCCAGACTGGGATGACTGATTCATGAACTCACGTCGCTCAGAATTGCAGGCGTTAAACATTTCGCTTGGGTTGAATCAGGAGGAGTCCATTCTTCTTTCGTGGCGAAACAGCAGCAGCGCAAATCTGAGAGCACTGTGGCAAGAGAATCGAACGTCGGGTCCGTGTAGCTGGCACGGTGTGACCTGCGGGGAGTCATAAGGGTAGAATCGAGTCACGGGCATTAACGTCGCCTCTTTGAATCTGGCGGGAGCTATCCCTGCAGGGATCTGTAACCTGACGGCGCTCAATTCGCTCTCGTTCGCATCCAACAACCTCACTGAAAAGATACCGCCCGAAATCGGCAGTTGCGCTAATCTGCGGGAGCTCAACTTCACTGAAAATGTTATCACGGGACACATTCCAGTGGAGATCGGACGACTCACGTAGCTGCAGCGCTTGGATCTCTCCCGGAACAGCATCAATGGCACCATCCCACCAGGGCTGTTCGCTAATTGTGACAACCTCATCGCCTTCAACGTCTCTTCGAACAAACTCAACGAAACGCTTCCAGAGGAGATAGGAGCTTGCACAGGCTTGCGAATATTGGACGTAGGCTTCAATGAGCTCGCGGGCGAGATCCCTTCCTCATTAGGCCAGCTATCCCATCTCGAGGAGCTCATAATGGCGGTCAACGATGCCTTTAATGGGACAAATCCTGACACGATTCTCTCGAACTGTCAATACCTGAGAAAGCTGGATATAGCGTGGAACCAGTTCTCAGGACTACTTCCTCCGAAGCTCGGCAATTGCACCCACTTGGAGATGTTGGTCATGCAGGGGAATCTTTTCAGTGGATCGATTCCAGGAGAATTAGGAAAACTCAAAAAGCTGAAAGTACTCAGAGTAGGAGAGTTGCCGCAAAACATCAGCCAGTGCAGCTCCTTGGAGATTCTGGACATCGGCGACAACTTTACGGGTGCGATCCCGCCGTGGTTAGGTCATCTTGCCAACCTCCAGTCTGTAACATTTCAAATCAACAAATTCCCCGGCACAATTCCCGCGGAGGTGACGACTCTGCCGATGCTGCGGTACATTGATTTCAGCAACAATTCCATCCAAGGTAGTGTGTTGAAGGAGTTTGCCCGCGTGTCTAGCTTGCGGCTCCTGCGCCTCTCGAACAACAATATGACGGGAAGTATTCCGGAAGTACTTGGATACATGTACAAGCTGCAGGGCCTGGATATATCATCGAATTTCCTCAATGGGTCCATCCCGAAGAGCTTCGGCAACCTACAGGACCTCCTGTGGTTGCATCTGGGGTACAACAAGTTGACTGGAATACTCCCGCAAGAGCTTACCAACTGCTCAAGCTTGACGTGGCTCAACTTGGCGCACAATCAGATGCGAGGGCAAATTCCTTACAGTTTTAGCAACTTAGGATGGGACTCAGAGCGGGTGTTTCGCCAAAACCAGAAGAATCCTTGGATTGCAGACGGAGTGGGAGGGTGCTCTATGCTGGCGACATGGGCGCCAACGCAATCCAAGCACTTCAAAACGTTGCTTGACGTCAAGGACTTACAGAAGTGCCACGTTTGGTTGCCGCTTCTCGTCAGCGGCGGCTTGCAGCTCCGCAGTAACAAGTCCACGGGCGAGAACAAGGTGCTCAGCTACTGGCAGCTGAAGAGTAACAATCTCATCGGCGTAATCCCGGACCTCAAAAACGCTTTATCTCTAGGGTTTCTTATCCTCTCCAAGAATGGCCTGAAGGGACCGATTCCCTTAGAAATCGGCAACCTCCCGCTCTACTACCTCGATGTGTCAACGAATAACTTGAATGGGACCATTCCGAACACGTTAGGCAACGCATCGTTGCAGGTTACTTTACACGTGGCCTACACTGTTCTCTCCGGCACGCTGCCAGCGGAGCTCGGTAATCTGAACGCCCTAACGGTGTTGAACGACTCCTACAACCCGAAATTGAGCGGGATAATTCCGAGCAAGGGCCAGTTCACAACCTTCGAGTTGGATTTCTACATTGGCGACTACAATCTCTGCTTGAACGACACCGATCCCATGTACACCAAAGCTTTGATCAATTTGAGCACCTCGTCCACAAATGTACCGAAATTGTGCAGTCAAGTGTCCAATGTAGTTTCAACTAAAACAAAAAAGCGTTCCAGGAGGAAGAAGAAAATCATCAAGGTGCTTGAAACCACCCTCATGAGCAGTTTGAGCACATTGTCAGCTCTTCTTTTTTTGAACTCTGTTTACTGCATGGTGCCGAAATGGCGGAAGAGGAAGGCTATGGCGAAGAAGGGCCTAAATCTCTGGGACAAAAGCTCAGAGAAATCGCACTGGTCTTCAACAGAAGTGGATGGCAGCTTGCAATCCTCAGTTGCGTCATTCTCGCCCTTCTCCAACCTGAAATCTTTGACATATTCACACCTGGTGCAAGCCACGAAGAATTTCAGTCAAGACAACATTATTGGGGACGGGGGATGTGGAATTGTATACAAGGCGAAGTTGGGAGACAGCACTACCGTGGCGATCAAGAAGATGAAGCAAAACGGCCCGCAAGGTCCTCGCGAATTTCGAGCCGAGATGGACACTCTCGGCATAATACGACATGAAAATCTCGTCTCTTTACTTGGGTACTGCTGCAACAACGAGGAGATGTTGCTATTTTGCGAGTATCTAGTGAAGGGGAGTTTGGACGACTGGCTGTACGAGAGTGACGCGAAAGCTGCACAGCTCGACTGGCCGCTACGTTTCCGCATCTCGCTCGAAACGGCAAGAGGGCTCGCGTTTCTTCACCGCGAGTGTGTACGCCACGTAAATCATAGGGGCATGAAGTCCAGCAACATCCTTCTCAATGAGAATTTTAAGGCGGTCCTGACTGATTTCGGCATGGCCCGCACCATGGGCATCGACTGGACTCATGTGAGCACCACAGTGGTCGGCACGCCCGGGTACATTCCGCCCGAGTGCTCCCAGACATGGCGCGCCATTACCATGGGTGATGTGTACAGCCTCGGCGTCGTCATGCTGGAGCTTGTCCGGGAAGCGACCTACAGGGCCTCATTTCAACGGGCGGTGCGGCACGAATCTTGTCGAAAAGGCGAGGATTCTCGTCTCCCGCGGAAGGCCTGAGGATATCTGCGATGCAAATGTACTTAAATCAATTGCACCCCAGGAAATCTCACAGTTTCTGGATATTGTCATTCAATGTACCGACATCACTTCAACGTCTAGACCCAGGATGTCGGAGGTTGTGCAGATGCTTGGAACAATTTGTAGAGATCAAGCATCCCAATCCTCACAACACGGTATCTTGATGGAGTTACCGCCCTAGTGACAATCATTTGGTGGGTGGGCGCTGATTGAGGAAAGCGTGTTTCTCGGAACGGTTCCACGGAATGTGGATTGAATTGGATCACATCCCATAAGATTAGAGGGTCTGTTTCATTGTGATCCTGCGACAAGCTTCAAGTTCAGCATTCAAATTTTTTGTAGAACTAGGGCGGTAACTCACCACAAGTTTGTAGAACGATTTTCGTACTAACTGCATCGCAAATGTGGTTCAATTGTATATGACGTATAATGTTCATAATGTCTGATTCGGAACTATTGCGGAGGTGCGGTGGGACATTGAGTCAATAGTTACATGAATGTATTACACACTCATAAACGACTTCTGTAACTTTAATTGCACAGTTGTACGCAGTCAATAAATAATGATTGAGGTATACAAGTCACTTCGTGCAAAAGAATTCTCAATACGGTTGCAAGGAGATAAATGGGAATTGACTTACAAAAGTAGGATAAAATTTCACTAGCGGCTCACGGGCTGAACTATGACTCCCATTTTAGCATATCAAGTTCGATCTGGCAGTTTTTCACACTGGTCTCTAGGGAACGCAGTAAGTTAAGGACCAAGAGTCACTGCCAAGAAGTACTACTAGCTCTTGTGCATTTCTCGTACAATAGACTTCAATACACTATCTGACAGTGGCTTGTGAAACCTGTTCATCAATACAGGTTCACGAACCACTAGAATTCAGAGAATCTTCAAAAATGCGAGAAAACCCTTAGTATCGTGATTTGCAAGGCTAGTTATTCTCTCAGCTAACGATCCTTTAACGAAATAAGTGATAAATCTTCCACCCGGTTACACGGCGCACTCCCGAAATACATCAGTGCACAACTGCTGGGTATAAGATACATCAGTGACCATTCACAGAAAGTGCACAACTTCACACCTGTTGGTAACATTCCACGTCTTCTTTTGGGAATAACACCCTAGCGCAAGAAAAGAACGTAATAGTTCATATTTATTTCCTTCCACTGGCGGCAACCCGTGCTTTTGCTTTAACTTCAGAGTCCTGCTAGCAAAAATTAACATGTTAGCAACTTGGAACGCTTTAAACAAATTATTGAAACAAGAAGTGATGACAAGTATTCGTAGTAAATGTTGGAAGATAATTATTTCCTGACTCTGATCCAAACACCCGTAATTACCTGCGTGGGATGGAGAAGGATGTAGTTGCGAGCTTGTGATGGGTTATGATTCTCAGCACCCTTGCTCCAGTCATAGCTCACCTGTTGAAAACAAACTTATTAACATGCAAGGATACAAAATAATCCCCAGATGTAAGCATTGCTTTAAGCTGGAAGTAGAAGCTGTCTCAAGCAAATTAATTGATATCCGCAAAAACAATTACGACACAATACAAGTATTTTTCGCTCAAGGCGCACGCAGAAATATTACCCCGTAAGCGAATATGGTTCCATCGTGGTTGAATGTGCTGCAAGGGATCGGTTGATTGCAGCGCTGCATTGCCTGCTCAGCTCTTTCAAAAACATCAGTATAAAAACTAGAGCTGATGTTTTCAATATATATACTGAAGAAGAGCCAATAAACAAGATAATAGAAGGCATTCACAAACCCTTCCAAAAACCAGTGCTCTTCACAGACGCGTGATTACCTTAAGTCTTTGTTTGCTGTCCTTGTCCCAAAAATTAAATGCTCCATCAGACCCAGAGGTGGCAAACGTTCCATGTACCTGCGAGTTCCCAGACATTGCATCAGCCAGGAAAAGATCCTCAGTACTTCGGCATAGCGTGTAAAAAGAGATGGAAGAATGCAGAATGTCCAGGTGAGACCATTTCTGAACTTGGAAATGAAAGAGAACTAAAGCCTGCATCATACAGGATGGAAGTCGATAGAATTGACTGCATATATATCGTTGTTATCTCTATGGCATTTAAAAGTGAAGTTCTTTGATTGCTGAGCATCATCAATGTGCTGAACGGCCACTCTTCCCTCGATTGACCCAACCTACAATATCCACACCAATGTCGACAATCAGAGCATGTTCACAATACAAAAGGTACATTTCACACTGTTACATCCACTTCGAAACAACGATCTTGACAACAAATTGTTGAGATTTCTCCGTTACTAAGAATCGACTCACAAGGAAGCCCTCCTTGCCCGGGAAGGTTGCCACACATCGTGTTTGATACTTTAATGGCGACTGTATCCGCTTAAATTCTGTCTGCATTAACACAGAAACACATAAGGATGCTACAAAAGTGGCCAAAAAGATCAAAAGAATCACGACAATGTCAACGAACTTAAAGTACACACTGCCTGGAGTAGGTCTATTCAACAAGCCCATTAGGTCAATAAAAATGGATACAAAACAAATTCGAAAAACCCACTGGCCCTTCGTATCGACAAAGAACTTACTGAAAAATCCGAAGTTACTTATCACTCTATTTCTTGAACAGGTATCTTGCTAAATATATGTGATCAAATTTAGCTAATCCTGAAGTACTTACTTGTGGGCTTGCAAGATTGTAGACAACTATGTTTCTATCCGCAGTTGCTACCACCATGAGCGGATGCCGGACACTCATAGCATAACATCGCTCAGGAAGTTGTTGAGTATGGGCTGGAGTTTGTGCCCGTAAATCCCAATATCTGAACAGATCATCCAAATCTTCCTAACTCAAAATGCAGCGCGCCAGCTAAAATACACGATTAAACCCAAATTCGCACTTCTCCAAATAATATGCTGAGCTAGTTGATCCCAAGCTGTCTATAAATTCAAAAACAAAGATTGGGAGGTCTTCTTTAGATGCAGCCGGGTAGCAAGGATAGATATTACACGAAGATAGGAAAGCTGTGTACTAGATTTTTAAAATTAAAAAATTAAAAAACACGTTAAAAACTTGAAAACACTCAAGAGCATAGCTCCGACAACCCAGAAGTTCAAAGAAACCTAGCTTCTATCACTTTTCACAAGCTTCTATCACTTTTCACAAGCTTCCTCAGTACATATAACTCATGAAGTGCTTTGTAGAAAGTACGTACTTCAGAGTTTTGTCCCAGCTTCCAGTAACAAGGAGATTCATCTCAGAGATCCACGAAATGCTTTTAATAGGTGCATCATGCATGCCTACGGTAACTGCCTGGCCACCAGATAGTATGGGCCACATTTTTGCTTGCTTGTCACAACCTCCTGAGAACACTGTACTTCCATCCTCCTTCCAGGCAGAGCATAAGACCTACAAAGTGCATGCATTATCATCAACAACCAACAGCCAGATGATTCATCATTATAAATGATCGAGAGCTGATTTTGAACTAACTACGAGAAGATATTTTACACAAGCAGGATTGTGTAATTGTTGAATGTGTAAAATATCCTGGATTACACATCCAGGATATTTTACACATCCAATATTTGTACTTGTTGCTTGCGCATTAATATTTTTTGATAATTGGAAAAGATATTTTACACAATCCTGGACAGAGCATAGTAAAATGTTTAAAAGTTTGCTACACTTACAGGCGATTCATGTGAAATAGCTGCTTTAGGAACACTGCTGCCATTTGACTGAATCTCCCAGCACCTCACCTAATCGCAATCACAAGGATTTAGAATAAGCATACATTAAATAAAATAAATAAACACATGAAAAATAGACTTGAGTACACATATCCTGTTGGTTACATTTCAGCCCTATACAGGAGTCACTAGTATTCAATGCATTTCGACTCCAGCGTTGGGATCACTTTCAATGCCAAGAATACAGCCAATTTCAATTCGTGAGAGTAAGACGACAGAATTGACTCGGCGGCAGAGGAAAGGAACCAGCAGTAGGAACGACGGTAAGGGAGACTAATAAACAATGCAATAAAAGAATTTAAAAAAATAATGAAAGCATCGAACGGTTAGAAAGGATGACGCATCACCTGATTATCCCATGAGGTGGCAACCAGATAGTTCGCCTTTGGACTGAAGGCAAGACTCGAAATACCATCAGTTGGAGGTTGATTGACCTGTAAATCAGTCAATTTTGAGGGCTTCTGAGACATTTAAGGGGTGCAACGCAAAACGTCGCTAAGGGCGAAAGAGTTAAATACTACTCTTAACGTACAAAGAGCTCCTGATTGCTTGAACGCAAGAGCATATCATCCATCGCCTTCAGATAAGGCCGAGCATTGGCTTCACAATAAACTTATACTCTTCTCTATTCCCCTAAATTTGATGATGCTCAATTCCGGAAGCATTTGTAAATACACAGCTCCAGATACCCAAAACCCCGTTAGCTTTAGCGTAAATTAAGCTTTCAAACACAAAGCTCTGACGAAGGGTTGTACGCCAACTTCAGACTAAGCCCCACCAACGTGTTGCTGATTGCATAGGTTACATTACTAATTTAAACCAGCCTACCAACACTTCGTAATCTACACGCAGTAAACAAAACTCTCCGTAAACCTAACCACACCAACTGCCAACCCTAATTACAAAGACCCTAACCCCCATATTACAACATATTCGATTCATCAAAAACATTCCCGCATAACAACACCACGCACCTCACAAATCCAATCTCCACCACCTATCTCAACCCACAGCTACAAAACAGCAAGGAATCGAAACCCCTCATCGTGAACACATCCATCAATCAATCTAAAACTAGAAAAAAAATTATTTAAAACGATCGGTAACAGCAAAATGCAGCAGCAAAGGTTGTTGCAGAGCAGAAAAAGAGCTCGACCTCAAATGATTTGTTCGGATTGTGCGGTTGCGTCGAAGATAGGGTACCGAAACTGGCCATTGCGAAAAACAAAATTTGCGAATGAACTTGAGCAATGCAACAGGCCGTCAGAGAGGAGACGGCTTTGTAACTGATGAAGGGGAGCCTAACTCCGTGGCCGCTCTCTCTCTGGAGGGTTTGAACGTTTCCTACGCGGCTCTCCCGCGTCGCAACTCCGCAATGAACCTCGATCGGAAACAGAAGAACTTCGTCGTCTTGCTCTGACGGACGGGATCTTCGTGCGATGCGGACATGATGACATTCACTCGTGGGCCTTGGGATGCGACGTCTGAAGGCTGCAGAGCTGGAAACAGCGACGTCATTACATGCAGCGACGCCAATCGCCGATGCGATGGACCCATCACCACATCGATCCTACCCATTTCAATTCGTATCCTTCTCCATAAAACCCACAAAATTGAAGTCGAAATTATTGCATTCTTGTCCACTTTAGACGTCTAGTCGGATCATGCTTCGGCAAACGCTGCTGCGAGGGTAATGCCAAGCGAGTCCAGCAATTCCATTGTCCTGTGCTATTGTGACATGGCACGAGTGATGGATTTAACAGAGGCGGTTGTTATAAGGATATATTTTAATGAATGGAAGTTTATAAATCATATGATATTCAAATAAATAAAGAGATGCTACTACAGATAGGATTCAGTCATATTAAAAAAGACTACAACTATGAGCAGAACTGGCAGTTAACTGTTTTGTGATGTCACCATAAATGTTACAATGATTTTTGAACTCATTTTTTTAATTTTATTTTAGGACAAAAAGAATTTTTGTTGTTGCTTCTAACTTTACTTTATAGTATTTCCTTAACATATGAATTCAAATAAGACAATGAGTTATTTTTAAATTTTTAAACATTTAAAGTCTTTGTTAACTATATTCTTTGTTTATTTAAAGCTCAACAATTTTACATAATACTTTATTACAAATGATTTTTATTTAGAGAAATGATAAAGTGATCCAAATGTTTACTAAATCGACCCATCTATTTGGAACATGATTGCACCTTCTTATCTTGCATCTTTGTTCCTTTAGTTCTTTACATTTCCATCCCCACAATCCCAACCTCCTCAACTCCAACCTCCCCAACCCCATCTCCATTCCCAACCTCTCCAACTCTATTTCTTGTTTTGATTTCTTTCCTCCATTGTCAATTGTTCTATTCACGTAGAAATTTGTGTGCACAATTCTCTTATTGTCTATCTCGTTTGTGTGATTGTGCCTTTTGAGGAAATGTAAAAGTAGTAAGCAAGCCGCTAGTATCTCCTCTGTGCACTTGATATGAGAGTTGAATTTCTTCCAAATTCCAATACATCCTCAATCTCACCAATACATGTGTGGCATGACCAATGAAATGAACCATCACATTATGCTGCAATTGTTTTAAAATCAATTCCCTAATCTTACTTATGACTTCAAAAGATGCAAGCGTAATGAACCTTCTTCCACAAATTGGGTCACAATCTTATAGACACTCTTTCTTCTACAAATCCACAAAGAAAACCTCTAACAAATTAGAAAGATCGTAGCTGTCTTTCCACAACATGAAATAGCATATGTGTGCTTGAAATTTTGTATAACAAAGAATTGAGAGGAAGAGGTGTTTACGAGGCAATTATGAAGATGCAAGTCACGATATCAAGATGATGGTTGATGGATCAATTTGTAGTGAGATAATACCAGCATTTGGATCTTACATACAAAGGATGTCTACACCCATTTTGTGGGCATCTTTGTTGCAGATAGGTTGGTGACCAATCTTCATGTTCTCTTTAGAGACATTACTCTTACAATTTTTATTTTTATTTTTATTTTATTTTTTTCTTCTCTCTCTATTCTTGTTGTCCTTCTATATCTTAATGTGAATCTAGGTTTGCAATGGTTTTGAACATATGTCCCACATAACTATAAGTAACTTGAAGGTCTTCACTTCATGATTTTAGAGTTGTTTGTTTAGAGTGTACTTGAAGAGATTTTTGTTTGGAGAAGACATGATCAACTTTAAGCTTTTAAGTTTCATGGCACTTTCATAAAAAACCACAATACCTAACTTATCATGGATTATGTTCCAGTTGTTAGTTTTGAAGCTCTTTGAGAGGCCATTTTTATTTTGTTTGTTGCAATTCTTATTTCTTCAATTTAAGAAGCTCACATTGAAATGCCAATTATGTAGAATCATCTTATAATAGCTCTTGTGCTGATATCCTCCATTAAAAATACCGGATATAAGTTCCATGATAAACATTGATAGTTTTTTTTGGGCCACTCTTAAAGTCTTATCCCTATTATTACGGAAATATATATATATATATATATATATATATATATTATAATTGTTACTAAGATAATATGAATATATATAATTATATAAAAGTATATTAATTTCATAATACATTCTAGATAAGCTTCTTAGAAGCTTTCTAGACATTGTTTTGACTTTACATATGTTTGTAGTTGATTGATAGGTTAGAAACTTGATCAACAAGCTATTCATATGCCACATGTATTGATAGCTTATAGAATAAGCTAGCTATGTAGCGTCCATATAGAAAACTTGCCTTGCAAGTCAAGATATGTGTCATACAAAGTCAACATATTTTTGGAGGTCCTATAGAATGTCGCTACATAGATTGTAAGTTGATAGTATATATAGAAGCAAGAGTGAAGCCTTCTTCACTCTTGTCAATTCTTTTCTTGCTTTTAGTCTAGATTCAAGAGTCTCTAGTTTCCTTATCTTTTGGCAATAGTCATTCCACTTTTCTTTTTAATATACATATTTCTCGATTTCTATTTCTTTGATAGGGTCTCATTTGCTTATTTCCTTTCATCAAGTTCTTATTCTTGACAAATTGATAAGAGTGCACTTAGAATATTAGAACTTTTTCTTTCTTCATTAAAAGTGGATTACTCTTCTTTTAAACTAATATTGTTCTTAGTTTTTTTTTTTTGTTGTTAAGTTCCCTCTTTTGCTTGTCTTGAGTGATATTAGACATTTTTTTTCTAAGTATTATTATGACACAACTTCTTGAAATGAAAAGTACAATGGCAAAAATATAAGAAAAATTGAAAGAATTGATGCTTGTAATATATCAACTTAGTTTATCACCACCAAGAGCAACAAAATGGTAGGAAGTGAAGATATAGACATGATTGAAGCTGCTTCAACATCTTCACCAAATCACATCCCTTCTCCTATAGTATAATATCTTTCTAGTATTAGACTATCCAAAATTACCTTATCCAAGAAGTTTGATGGCACAAGATCCAACTTTTGAGGATTTATTAATCAAATACAATTTGTGATTAAATTTCAATCCCAAAGCTATCTAATGCCAATATCATAAGTTAGATTCATTGATACATTTCTTTCAAGTTTGACATTATGATATCTTTTATCTTTTTTTAAATAACAAGATTCAATATTGAATAAATTAAAGGCTTTTTTGATGGAGTTTCAATCTATACATGATAAATATAATACAATTCATGTTATAATCAATAAGATTTATATTATACAACAAGACAATCAATAAGTGATATCATATAATTTATAATTTTGATAATTAGCCACTCATATCAAGTGGCATAATGCTACCCTTATCAGCCAATTTTTCTACTCATTACAATATGGCGTAAAGAAATTGATGCTTAACTTACTTGATCTTTAGACATTGAATCAAGCAATTGACTTTGCTATGATATGTGAGAATTAGCTTTTTGAGTTTCAATCTCAAAATTTTACAAGAGAACCTCTATGTTATTACAATTAAATGACAATATCAACAACCTTTCAATTTAAACATTTGAAAGTAGATAACATTCAAATTGTTGCAATATATTTTAAACCTCTTACTGAATAAGAAAAGATTTGTTGTTGTCAAGAAGGTGTCAAGGATAAGAACATGATAAAAATAAATAATCAAGTGAGACTTCTCTCAAAGAAATGTGACAAAATAGAAATAACTTGATATATATATTAAGAAAGAAATTGGAATGGCTATTGCCAAAAGCCAAGAAAACTAGAGACCCTTGAAACTAGACTGGAAGCAAGAAAGGAATTGACAAGAGTGAAGAAGCTTCACTCTTGTCTCTATATATACTATCTATTTCTTGCTTCCAACTAGACTGGAAGCAAGAATTGATAAGAGTGAAGAAGCTTTACTCTTGTCTCTATATATACTATCTAACTAGGGGCTACATGGCAATGTTCTATAGGACCTCCAATATGTGTTGACTTTGTAGGACACATGCTTTGATTTATAAGGCAAGTTTTTCTACATGTCGGCTATATAGTTAGCTTGGTCTTCAAGCTAACAACATGTGTGGCACATAGCAAACTTGTTGACTATGTTTCTAATCCAAAAAGTCAATTAAAGACACGTATAAAGTCAAAGCAGCATCTATAAGGCTTACAGGAAGCTTCCATAGTAAATATTGTAGAATTAACTTACTTCTACCTATTTATATATGTAATTACTAGCTTACATGTGTATGTCTATGACAGAAGTACTCTATTTATATTATAGAAAAGTTAAGCATATTACTTGAAATAGGACCAATCTATCTTAAGTGTCCAAGTCCCTTCTAATCCATGGCAATATAAAATCTCATCACAAAGTAGGAAAAACTTGACTAGAACAAAACTGAACAAAACTAAATAGAATGGGACACAGAAGACAAAACTGAGCAACTAAAATTTAGACAGAATAAAACAAAACAAGAAGATACAAATCAATTTATATTAAGAAAAAGAGTCTAAAGTCATACTTGACTAGATATCTTAAAAGACCTTTGCTAGTCCTAATGATGATGTCATGATTTTATATTTTTCAAATACAAATCTTGTAACAAGGGTAATTGGTGAATCCAAACAACCACTAGCTTCCCTAACAGATAGTATTGCCACAACTTTGTAGCGTGTATAATTGCTAATTGCTTTCAATCATATATAGAATAACTGCACTCTATTCTTTTGAGCTTCCATAATTTATATGCCACAGGTTGAAGGATCCTATCAAAGTCTTGTTGAAAGACTGATCTAATAGTAAAGTCAGAAGCATGAATGTCAAGTATACAAGAAAGATTAAGATCATATGATTGCAATGTAGGAGCAGTAATGTAGTTTTCATTCAAATGAGGCACTTTTCTTCAATAGATTTGTCAATGAAATAATAATATAAGCAAATTACCAAATAAAATGGCGATAATATCTCAAGGCTTTAAAATAAGTGGACTTTAGAAGCATCCTTGGAGGTTGGCTAATCGTCTACCACTTTCATCTTATCTTGTTCCATATGCAAGCTTTTGGACAATACCACATGTCCCAAAAATGTGACTTCTGACTTCCAAAGTTCACATTTTGATTGCTTGCAATAGAAGTGATTATCTTGTAGCCAACACAACACTTCTTGTAGATATTGTTCATACTCTTCAAGTATTTTACTCTATACAAAGATATCATCAATGAAAATAACTACATACTTGTTCAAAAGGTTCCAAAATGATCTATTTTTGTAACCTAAGAAAGAGGGTAGAGCATTGGTGAGGCCAAAAAGTAAAACTAATGATTCAAAATATCCATAGTACATAAAAAATGTTGTATTTTCTATATCTTATTTTGCAATAAGTATTTGTCAATAGCCGCTTTGAAGATCCAATTTATTAAAGATGGTCGCACCTTGAAGTTGATCGAGAAGATCATTCATGCATAGAAGTAGATATGTATTCTTAATGGTCTGCTTATTAAGGCCTTGATAGTCAATGCAAATGCAAAGTCCACCATCCTTCTTGGGTACAAAGAGTATGGGTGCTTCCTATGGTGATATGCTTTCTCGAATGAGGCCTTTTTCTAAGAATTTGTCTGATGTCTTCCATAGCTCTTTAAGTTCTTTTGGTCCTAGGCAATAAATTGGTCGACTTGTTGATTTGGTTCTAAGCAATAGTTCTATTTGCAAGGAGGCACCTTGATCAGGAAGTACACCACTAAATAGATTAGTTGAAAGATATTTTAATATTCTTGTTTGAATTTCTCTGCCCATTTTATTCTTTTGGTTATCTTTCTTACTATTGATGCAAGATTTGGAACCACCATATATATCAATTACTTATGATGTATTTATCTCTTCATAAAGGTCGTCCCTATAAGTAAGTTTTTTCTTGCAGATTGTCTTTTTTCTTTACTTGATGCGAAAGAGCAAAGAATCATCTATCATCAACCATCTTTAAAAGAGATTATTCTTCTTACTCAATCAACTTGTTAATTTTTCATCTATAGTCATGGTGAACTAAAAATAACATCATATCTTAGCTTTGTCACCTTGAACCTCTCTCTTAAGTCGTAGGTGTCAATCAACTTGAAAGTTTTTTCTTTACATATCTCACTCAATAAGTTCTTTTAGTCATTTGCAAGGTATATATTTCTTCTTTTGATTGCCTTACTTTTAATTCTAAGTTAGTTGATAATTTTAACTGAGATGCAATTTTTCGTAGAGCCACAATCCACAAGCACTCGATATGATTGTCCTCTTACTAGTCTCATTAGATGCACCAATTGATTCTTTTTATAGTTGTCTAAGGCTATGCCATTTATCTTGGAAAGATAGTATCCATCCCTAATACTAGCCCTCAGTGCCTTTATTGGGGAGTTCAATTTTTTTGCTTTGTCTCATTATCGACTTGGTGAGTTTTGACACTATGAACCTGCCTTATTTTGCTAGTGCTTGAATTTTGATATTTTTTGACAATCTTTAATTTGATGGCTTGACTTTTGACAATAGAAATACATCATTTTTGTATCATTTTTGTATCATTTTTTTTTTTTTTGTAGTATCAATGATCCTTATAGGGCAATAATCTCCATTGTCATTGGTTGTTGTACCATAGTATTAGATAGCAACATAAGACTATGTACTATAGATCATACTCCATAATTTTTAAAATCTGTTATATCAACCATCTTTACAATCCAAATTGCCTCTTTGAATGTTTGTGGATCCTTTAGCTCCATCTCTTGCTAGATCTCAAGTTTCAAACCTCGTAGGAATCAATCCATAATCTTTGCCTCCAAAACATTATCAATTTGAAGACATAAGAACTTGAATCGAGAGACATAATTTTGTACCGACCTAGATTGTATAAGACTTGCTAACTAATTGCATGTTATCTTCTCTAAATTAATGGGCTAAAATTGATTCCTAAACTTGGTTTCAAACTCCTTCCAATCACAAAATCTACCTTGAGCTCTATAGCTTTGAATTTGATGTTGCTACCAAATAGTTGTCGCATCTCTCAAATAGTTGGCTACATATATAATTCCTTCAATGGTATTTGTTTCAAATAATTGGAGGTATTATTGCATATTAAAGAGCCACTAACATACATCTTCTTGTCTTAAAGTCCCAAAGTATGTACTAGGCTTACTCAATTTTAGCCTAACAGATGTCGACTCTTATGAGTTCTCAATTATACTCTAAAATTTTAATTTTTATTATTTCTTAATTTTATGATAGTTGAGCAAGTTCAATTAGGATTTGTATAAGTAAAATTTAGTTTCATAGAATTTTTAGGATTACAATCTTGACGGTATAAATTATAGCCTAATTCCTAGAATTAAATTAATTAGGATCAAATTGATGAGAGTTAAAAAGTTAGAATAGCAACTTAGTTAATTTTAATAATTTAGAGGTTTATAGTTACTACTATGAAGATTGACTAAAAGCCTATGAATTCACCTATAATCATTTCATATGATTTAGAATGAATCAGAATTATAATTTTTAAAAAGATTTAGTGAAGTCTAATAATGATAGTTTTGAAATTTCTTCCAATTCAACAAATTCAATGGGCATAGTGGTTCTTCTAATTAATGGAAGCCTTTTCAATGCAATGGTAGCACCAAATTCACGCCATGGAGTGAAGAAAAGAAGATCAGCATCCTCTCCTTCAAAATACAAGTAAAGCAATGAAATTCTCAATTCGAAGGATTTTACAAGAATTGCTATGATCCTTGTAGATAAAAATTTTCATAAAAATTGTAATTGAGCATGGAAAGAGGTATGTGAGTTGTTGATTTTAGCATAAAAAGGTATTTTGAATGCAATAGTGAAGTTAGATTTATCAAAAGATGCCTTCTTGACTACTTATAAGAGCTATCAGCTTTGGTAATGAAGTTGGCTCTTGAATGAATGAAGGCCATAGATCTACATTAGGAATCTTAGAGATCAAGGGTGGAGATGTGGCCGCCCTTCTTCAACCCACTACTCAATTATATAAGAGTCGCTTCATTCTCCAAGCCCTCTCTCTCTCCTTTTTTGGTGAAGAGCAAAGTCATGCCAAATTTTGGCTCTAAATCCTAATCTTAATGTTGTTTTTTAAAATTTTTAATCTCATTGTGAACTTGTGATTGTATATGCATAAAACTTGAGTAGTGAAGGATGGTCATTGAGTTTTAAGACATAGGTCATTGGAGTAGATAGCTCCCTTAGCCTCTCAAATATTCCAAGGATTCAAGAGCCTTAGATTTCTTTCAATTAGTCATTCAATTTTTGAGTGTTAATGTGATTTTTTTTATTTTATTATTATTTTTAGTTGTATCTTTTGGTGTTAGATTTCCAATAAGATAAAGATTGCTTGATTTGGAATATGTGCGGAATTTTGGTCGAACTTCGAGTGCACGAAGGTCGACTGCCTTGGTAGTTTAGATCAACCACCTTTGAAAAGGCATTTTTGAGTTTCTTCTAATTGGATTAGTGTGAAATTTTGAAAATATGTGCATCTTTAAGCTGAGATTTTAATGGCATAAATTTCATTGGATTTAAAGATGAATTGACTTTTTGATTATTTTTCAAGTAGAAGAAGGTTGCCTACTATGGCAGTCTTAGACTTTCAACTTTGAAGGAGCATTTCTCGCGGTTTAGATACTGGATTGAATTTAAATTTATTGAAGCAAAATTACCTTTAAGTTAAATTTGTAATAAAATAAAAACCATTAAATTTAGAGTTAATCACAAATTTTGGCAAATTTTGGAATAGAAAAGAATTGCTGCCCTTAATTCTTAGGTATTGTCAAAGTATCTTTGCTTTTATCTCTCTTTAGCTCCACTTTTACTTTTATTTTTATAATAATTTGTAACTCCTATATTTCAAATTTTAGATTTTAATTTTTAACTTTTAACCTTTAATCTTTTTTCTTTTATTTTTAATTTTAATTTTTGACTTATCTTTTAACTTTTAATTTTTAACTTTAACTACTAATTTTTAAATTTTAATTTTTATTATTAACTTTTAACCTTCAAATTTTAACTTTTACTTTTAATTCAACCTTTAAGATTTTTTACTTTTACTATGGATCAATGATAATAATTTAATCAATTACTTTTACTATTAATTATTTAAGGGATAATAATTTATTTTTTAAAAATATTAAATTATTTATATACTCTAATTAATTATAATTTTATAATTACTTAAAAATTAGTAATTAAGAATTATATAAATGATCTTGAATAAGTCATTGAGATTTAAGTGGAAATCATGCAAATAGCCTTTAAGACAACAGTAATTTTATTAAATATTTTTATTTATTTATATTAGTAATCATTACTTGAAAGAATTAAAGTTAATTGAATTGCTAACATTAAGATTTAAATCAAAATAAAAATTACACAATCAAGAGTTCTTCTATTCCACCTCTTGAACTTGTTGTGTGGCATCAATTTCATTAAGTGGTGAAATTTGGGCTCACAATTTCCTTGTCCTTGAAGCTTCTATTTACCTTTCTAAAGTAATTATCTAGCCTAAAAGGTGTTGTATTTGAGCCTCTATTTGGGATTGCTTTGTCATATCTCCCATACTATAATTTCTCCGCTGAACTCTACTATTGTAATGCCTTCTCACTTCTTGGTTGACTTTTTAAGAGTAGCTCATCATAGCCTCAACACAGTATTCAATGTGACTACAATAATTGATTTTGGACTAGATGATGACTATCAACACACTATCAAAGAATAGTCTAATAATTGCTTTGATATTAATAAAACATGATCAGTTTATTTTAAGTGTCCAAGACCCTTCTAATCCATGGCAACATAAAACCTCATTACAAGGTAGGAAAAACTTGATCAGAACAAAATTGAACTAAACTAAATAGAATGGGACATAGAAGATAGAATTGAGCAACCAAAATTTAGATAGAATAGAACAAAATAAGAAGATATAAAATAAATTATATTAAGAGAAAGAATCCAAAGCCATATTTGACTAGATATTCTAACAAGCACTGGCTATTCCTATTTATAATTTATCCTACCACCCTAGATTTTCTAAAATATTTTTGGGTCATAGATTCCACTTAGATAATTGCCTTAAATTCCTTTTAGAAGGTTATTTAATAGATTCTATCTAAATAACCATCCTAAGCTGTTTTTAGAAAATTTCATAATAGGCCCTACTTAAATAATTATCATAAATTTTTTCTAGAATATTCTACAATGGATCCTACGTGGTCCACTAACCTAACTCCAATTCTAAAAACTTCCATAATTCTAACTATCTATCTTTATATGTCAATAATATAAATATCTTATTTATATCCTATTACACTATTCAACATTGTCTAAAGAAATGATACAACTACAAAATAAAAAGTATGACTATTAAAGATGAAAAAATATTAGAAAACAAATTTGTCCAATTATAATAGGAATCATGCAACTAAAATCTTATACAAATGAAAGTCCTATCTTCTCCTCTAAATCCTTTTTTTTTTTTTTTATAATAGATGTGTATTTAAAACCTAATAATCACAACATCTCTGCATTGATAGACTTGGGAGCCTCAGCTTGTTTCTTACATGAAGAGTTTATTAAAAGCCATAAAATATTGTTAGTACAAAAAACTAAATCCTTACATGTAGAAGTCATAGATAACCATCTATTATCTTTTAGAGATATTACTTATAAAATATTTCCTATAGATTTAGTAATAAATAATTATAATAGTTGTTTAATTTTTAATAAAATTAGTACTTTTTTATTCTGATTATTTTATATTTATCCTAATTAGAAAAGTATAATTTTCTAATAGATTGGATTTCTTGTGAACTTGATTTTTTTTAGAGCATTATTAAGAGCTTTATAGAAAGCCATGAATCTAGTATAATCAAATCCATATTTATAGATACAAAAGCTTTTTTGCATGTTATAAAAGAAGGATCACCTTTTGTTATTTATGCCACATCCATTTTTAATGATAGAAAGACTTCAAATGGAATTCCAAGTCAATATCAAGATTTTTAAGATTTTTTTGAGTAGAAGAATGCAAATACTCTCTTAAAGCATTGTCCATGTAATTGCTCAAATTATCGTAAAGAGGGAAGTCAGTCACCATTAAGTCCAATCTATAATTTATCACAAAATAAGTTGGCTAAATTCAAGAAGTACATTGAGAAGAACGTCGCCAAGAATTTTATATACCATTCAAAATCTCATAGAGGAGCTCCTATCTTATTTGTGAAGAAAAAAAATGGATCATTGGGAATATGCATAGATTATTGAGGTCACAACAAAATTACCATCAAGAATAGGTACCCTTTATCTTTGATATCTAGACTATTTGATCAATTAAATCAAGCTATGATCTATATAAAAATAGATCCAAAGGAAGTATACAACTTCATCCAGATTAAAAAAAGAAATAAAAAGTAGATTACATTTTGAAGAAGATACAGATATTTTGAATATAATTTCATGTCTTTTAGACTCAAGAATACACTAGCTGCTTTTCAATATCTTATAAATAATATTTTTTTGGATTTCTAAATGATTTTATTATCTATTACTTAGAAGACATTTTAATCTATTCTAAAAATATAAAAGAATATAAAGTTCATATTTGTCATGTGTTACAAAAGCTTAGAGATGTAAGATTGTACACTAAATTAGAAAAGTGTGTATTCCACACTACTCAAGTTGACTTCTTAAAATACATCATTTCTAACAAAAGACTCAAGATGGATCCAAAGAATGTTCAAACTATTATAGATCGGAAGATCTTAAAAATAATAAAAGATGTGCAATGCTTTTTGAGCTTTACTAATTACAATTGGATTTTCATCAAGAAATTTTTCCAAGTTGCAGCTCTTCTTACATGTCTTACATGCAAAGACAAACTTGATTGGAACAAAGAAGCTGAAGTCTTTTGAAGCCTTAAAGTGAACATTTATTTTTGGACTAATCTTGTATCACATTGTTAAGGATATAAATCTCAAACAAAGGAAATTTTTAATACACTCTTATGTCACTAAAAAAAACTAGAAAGACAATCAAGAGGTGATATAATATTTAACTAGAATGACTATTGCCAAAAACAAGAAGACTAGAAAGTCTTGGAATAAGACTAAAGACTAAAAAGGCATTGACAAGAATGAAGAAGGCTTCACTCTTGCCTCTTTATATACTTATAATTAGAAGCTACGTGGCGATGTCCTATAAGACCTCTAAAACATGTTGACTTTGTTAACTACATGTCTTAATTTGTAAGACAAGTTATCTATATATGTGCCACATAGTTAACTTATTCCATAACCTACTAATACGTGGTTAGCTTGTTGGCTAAGTTTCCAACCTACAAACACATTTAAAATCAAAATTGCATCTAAAAAGCTTCTAAAAAGCTTTTCTAAAGACTTTATGAAATTAATCTATATTTACCTATTTCTACCTAATCATATAAGTAACTATTGAGATAAATGTATATGTTCATGACATTATCTCTTCTTTAAGAGATAAATTCTACAAGGAGCGGTCATCATCTTTTATGGATCTTTGCAACTTTTAATCATGATTTTGATGGATGTCATTGATGAAAGGCCTCAATCTTCTTTGTTGCATTTGTAAGATTCTTTATTGGCTCCTATGTGCATTCGCTAAGATCATATTCATACCAGTGAATAAGATATTCCAACCTATTTCAATGTCGCTTTGAATCTAAGACTTCTTCTATCTCGAATTCTTGATTATTATCCACTTCTAGAAGAAGAAGTGGCATTTGTCTTCTTCCCAAGATATTCATTGTCTTATACGGCTAGAGAAAGAATATGTGAAATTCAAGGTAGATCTTCATAGACTTCGATAGATGTAATTGATAAACAACATGATTGATTTGTTCACAAATAGAAAAAGGCCCCAACTTATGATAATCTAACTTATCACAAGCATAAGTAGTCTTGATATTTTGATGAAGTAACCATATCTTGTCACCTACATTGAATTGTGGTTGCTCTTTGTAATAGGCATCCGCATTAGTCTTTTGTCGTCCTTGAGCTTCTTTTAATTATATCTTCATTGTTGCATGTAGCCATGGCAAATGATTTGCTAAGTCTTTTGCTGCAGGATTATTAATTTTTGAAAAGTCAAGACTATCAAGTCATAGATGATAATCATAATTGGCAAAGAAAGGTGTTTGTTGAATAGAAGAGCATATCAAATTATTGTATACAAACTTTGCCAATGGTAAAAGAGTTGTCCAATCATCTTGATGATAGTTGATGGTATACCTCAAATACTACTCCAAAACTTGATTCACTTATTCCGTTTGTCCATCAGTTTGAGGATGAAAAGCCAAAGAAAGCTTTATATCTACCTTTAGAATCTTCAATAGAATTCTCTAAAATCTTGATACAAATTGAATCCCTCTATCTGATATAATATTCTTTGACAATCTATGATAGCAATAGATATTGTCAAAAAAAAGTTTAGTTGTTTCTTCACCTAAAATAGATTTTTTACATAGTACAAAATAAGCCATTTTGGTGAAGCGATATACAATTACAAATATGGAATCATAAGAACCTGAGATAGAAAGATTAGTGATAAAATCCATAGAAACAAAAGACCATGGTTGTTGTAGAATTGATAATAGTTGAAGAAGTCCATAAAATTGATGGAAAGGAGTTTTGGATCTTGAACAAGTATTACATGCTTGTACAAAGTCTTTTATCACCTTCCACATTTGCAGCCATTAAAAATCTTTAGATATAAGCTCTAAAGTCTTATTATATCGAAAATGTCCAGCTATTGGAAAGTTATGACATACTTGAAGAACACGTATACATGTTTCTCCTTCTGCAACATATAGGCATCCTTTGAAATAGAGAAGGTTGTTCTTGAACTTAAACTTTGAAATATTATGAGACTTAGAAGAAAGGTTCTTGATATCATAAACAAGAGGATTAGAGGACATACTTAATTAGATTTCCTTGATAAAGGTTGAATCAATAGTCAATGTTGGTTTTAATGCTTGAAGATGAAAATGCTCGAGCTTCAAAAAAATCATTCTGTATTGTTCAAAAAATGTATCTCTTTCTTTTGGTGCAAGATAAGAATGTCTAAATAAGGCATCTAATAGACCTTGTTATTTTTTAGGTCAATAAGTGATCTTGAAATTGAATCTAGATAAAGACATATTCCAACGGCCTTGACAATGATTCAAAATATGTGCAAACATAAAAATACTCGAGGTTCTTATAATTTGTATACATGATAATTGGACTTGAAGTGCCTTCTAAATAATGATGCTATTCTTAAAATGAATCGATGATTGTAAGGAGCTCTTTGTCATAGATCTCATAATTAATTTTGGCTGCTGAAAATTCCTTAGAATGAAAAGCTACTGGGTATAGTTTATCATCTGTTGCCATTTGTGATAACATGGCACCCATAACAAAGTCTCACACGTCTGTTTTCATAAAAAATATCTTGAAAAAGTCTATGCAATATAAGATTGGTACAGAAGTAAATTCTTTCTTTAAAGCATCAAATAATGCTTTTATTGCTTTATTTCACTCATGTCTGTCTTTATAAGTCAAATGTGTAAGTAAAGCTGCCACTTGAAAAAAGTTCTTGATGAAGATTCGATAGTAATTAGCAAAGCCCAAAAAGCATTGCACAGCTCATACTGTTCTTAGAATCTTCTAATCTATGATAGTTTGAACCTTTTTAGGATCCATCATAAGGTCTTTGTTGAAAATGATGTAACCTAAAAAGTCAACTAAAGTAGTGTAGTATACACACTTTTTTAACTTAGTATGTAATCATGTATCTCTAAGTTTTTTTAATATATGACGAACATGAAGTTCATATTCTTCTATGTTCTTAGAATAGATTAGAATGTCGTCTAAATAGCAAACAACAAAATCATCTAGAAATTCATAAAAAATATCATTCATAAAATGTTGAAAAGTAGTCTATGCATTCGTGGGTCCAAAAAGTATGACATTATATTCAAAATGTCCATACCTACTTCAAAAAGTAGTCTTCGATTCATCTCCTTCTTTGATACGAACTAGGTTATATGCTCTTCATAGATCTATTTTGGTATAGATCTTTGTTTGATTGAATTGGTTAAAAAGTCCTGAATCAAATGCAAAGGATATCTATTTTGATGGTGATCTTATTGAGTCCTTGATAATCTACAAACATCCATAGAGATCCGTCTTTCTTCTTCACAAATAAGATAGGAGCTCTAGCTGGAGATTTAGAATGGCATATGAAGTTCTTTGCCAAGTTTTTATCAATGTATTCCTTTAATGCAGCCAACTCATTTTGAGACAAGCTATAGATCGGTCCGAATGGTTGTTGAGCTCCTTCTTGAAGATCAATTGAACAATCATAAGGTCGATGCTTTAGAAGAATATCTGCATTTTTTTTTTCACAAACGTCTTGAAATTCTTGATATTAGCTAAGAATACCACTTGACATTTTTTCATCAATAGAAATGGACATAGTATATATAGCAAAAGATGATCTTTCTTTTGCAACATGCATAAAAGCTCTTGTACATATCAGTAAAAGTTTGGATATACTAGACTTATGTACTTCTACTTCACTAATTCAATTTTAGATTATACTACTTGAAAAGTTAAGATTACGAGAAATCCAATCTATTTGAAGATTATATTTTTCTAGCCACAATAATCCTAAAACAACCAGATTAGAGAGAGATTTTATTACATTAAATACTATTACACTGTTATGATCTTTAATTGTTACATCTAAAAAAACAATCACATAGATAACATTTCCAAAAGACAACAAACAACCATCTATGACTTCTACATGTACAAATTTAGTTTTTTTAACTAGAGACATTTTTTGATTTTTGAAAAAACCTTTGTCTATAAAACAGGCTAAGGCTCTTAAATCTAATAAAACAAAGACTTTGTGATTTTTAGGTCCTAAATATACATCTATTATAAAACAAAGTGAAGGGTTTGAAGAGAGAATATGATCTTTACTAGGTATTGCACATGATTCTAGCTGCACGGTCTTTATTATAGGTGGAGAAACTCATTTTTTGATACATTATCTTCTTTGGTAATTGTACTCTTCATTTTATAACTGTGTTGTTTTTTTGGATAATGTTGAGCAGTGTACTTAGCTTCTCCATAATATAAATACAAACCCTCTTCGCGACGTTGAATTTTTTCTTGCTCTGTGAGAGGTTTAAAATGTATCATATCAATTTGCATTGATTCCGGCTTTGATGAATATGTTTCAAAAAACTATAGAGCTATCGCATTTACTTGACTTGTTCCTCTCTAGCCAAGTTTTTATTCTTAATGTCTTTCAAATAATTAATTATTGCATGCAATGGCTTGAGTAATAAATTGTTTCAAAGATTCTGCTTTTGGCATTATTAATAACAAATCTTTAATGCTATCTTTCAAGCCATATCAAAATTGATTGATAAGTGCTTTGTCATTCCATTCCACATCGCAAGCGAGGTTTTGGAATTAAGCAATATATATAGTGGCTAACTGTGATCTTTGTCGTAAAGATAAGAGCTTAGTCTTTGCTGCTCTTTCTCGATCGCTTTCTCTGAATGTGGCTGTAAATACTTCTAGAAATGAATTCAAATCATAAAAGAGTCATGAATCTTTTTCCATTAAAGATACAAAGTAAGAGAGAGTACTTCCTGATAGAAGGATGCCTAGGAATCCAACTTAAGTAAATCCATCAGGATATTAAGAAGAATGCAACTTTAGATATAGCTTAATTACTTGTAAAAATCTTCAAAATTTTGATCTTGTTCCATCAAACTTCTCAGGCATACTAATCCTTACTCTCATCATACTTGTAGGAAGAAAACTCCCTAAATTTGGTTGTAAGGTCAATTTACTTGCTTCTTTTAATTACACAATTTCTTGTCGTAAATTCTGAACTTTCATAGGCGTAGGTATAGTATTTCCATGATTCATGTTAGAAATATGTGAGGATTCTATTCTTAAGATGTTGACAAGTTCATAAAGATCTACAATGATTGCAAATCTATTTTCACTTCCACTAAGAGTAGCATCTATAATCTTCTTTTCCATAGACAACTCAAAAAAATATAAAAAGTTAAATTAAAGGAAGGTAATCTGTAACCTCTAATAAAAATTTCCACAAAGATAGATAATCTATTTTCTTTAAGAAAAATATCAGTATTAGAAAACAAGATTTTTTGTTTAAAGATGGGTAGTGTGCAACCTCCAAAATACAACAATTGAAGTGGGATAATCCACTCACTTCTAAAACAAGACAAAAACAATATATTGGCACTTTTGTCAAACTGTCTAGGACATAAATCTTGAAGAAAGAAAATTCTCAATACACTCTTGTATCACTGACAAAAACTAAAAAGTTACTTAAGAAGTGATGTAATATTTAACTACAATGGTTATTGCCAAAAATAAAAAGACTAGAATGTCTTAAAATAAGACTAAGAACTAGAGAGGCATTGAGAAGAGTGAAGAAGGCTTTTTTCTTGACTCCTTATATACTTATAACTAGAAGCTACGTGGCGATGTCCTATAGGACCTCTAAAACATGTTGACTTTATTAACTACATGTCTTAGCTTGCAAGGCAAGTTCTTTATGTATATGCCACATAATTAGCTTGTTCCACAAGCTATTACATGGAATTAACTTGTTTCATAAGCTACCAACATGTGGTTAGCTTATTGGCTAAGTTTTTAACCTACAAACTTATTTAAAGTCAAAATTACATCTATAAAGCTTGTAGGAAGCTTTTTTAAATTAATATATATTTACCTACTTCTATCTAATCATATAAGTAACTATTGATGTAAATATATATGCCCATGATACACATTGATTTCTTCAAGGCATTTTTTATGAAAATAAACACATCAAATTTCGCTATAGGTGTTGTTTTATCACAAATAGGAGAAGATGACATACTCCACCCTGTAGCTTTTTATTCTAGGAAATTCTTAATGGCCAAGATTAACTATGAGATCTATAAGAAAGAACTTCTTGCAACTGTGGATTCTTTTCAAGAATAATATCAATATCTAGAAGGCGCTTTGAATCTAATCACCATATTTATGAATCAGAAGAACCTTAAGTATTTTATGTTAGCATGTATTTTGAATTGTCGCCAGTCTTGTTGGAGCATGTCTTTATCAAGATTTGAATTTAATATCACTTATTTGGTAGAAAAAAAATAACAAGGTTTGTCTAATGCCCTTTTTAAATATTTTTATATTACAGCAAAAGAATGAGATGTAGCTTTTGATCAAAAAAAGATAATTTTATTGATGCCAAAATAAAATTTATCTTTGAGCAGTGAAATCAACATTGGCTATTGATTCAATTTTTTTCAAGGAAATTTAATCAAGTATGTTCTATGATCCTTTTATTCATGATATGAAGAATACTTCTTCTAAGTCTTAAAAAATACTTCCAAATTTGAGTTCAAGAACAACCTACTTTATTTTGAAAGATGCATATATATTCCTAAAGAAGAAACACATTTTTGTGTTCTTCAAGCACATTACAACTTTCCAATAGTAAGACATTTTGGATAGAATAAGACTTTGGAGCTAATATCTAGAGATTATTGATGGCCACAAATGTAGAAAGCTATAAAAGACTTTGTTTAATCATGCGACATTTATTCAATGTCAAAAATCCCTTGTCATTAACTTTTTGGACTTTTTTAGCCATTACCTATTCTAAAACAACTATGGTCTTTTATTTCTATAGATTTTATTATAGATCTTCTAGTCTCAAGTTTGTGTGATCTTATATTTGTGATCGTAGATCATTTTATCAAAATGGCATATTTTTTACTATGCACAAAATCTATCACATGTGAAAAAACTGCCAAGCTTTTCCTTGACAATATTTATCAATGTCATGGATTATCAAAAGATATTATATTGAATAGAGGGACTCAATTTGTATTAAGATTATAGAGAATCTTTTTTAAGTTTTTAAATATAGACATAAAGCTTTCTTTGATCTTTCATCCTCAAATTAATAGACAAACAAAGTACATAAACTAAGTTCTAGAGAAATACTTAAGACATATCATCAATTATTAATAAGACCATTGGAGAATCTTCTTACCATTGGCAAAATTTGCTTATAATAATATAATACATTTTTTTATGCAACAAACACCTTTCTTTGCCAATTATGGTTACCATCTACAACTTGATACTTTTGACTTTTCAAAAGTCAATAATTTTGTGGCCAATGATTTGGCAAATCGTTTGTCAAAGCTACATAAAATAATAAAGGTGCAATTAAAGGAAGCTCAAGAACAATAAAAGATCAACCCGGATGCATATCAAAAGCAACAACCATAATTTAATGTAGGTGACATAGTATGGTTTCTTTGTCATGATGTCTAGACTACTTGTTCTTATAACAAATTGGACTACCGTAAGCTTTGACATTTTTTTATTTGTAGACAAATCAATCCAATTGCTTATCGATTACATCTACCATAGTCAATGAAAATCCACCTTGTATTTTACATTTTTCTTCTTAAACCATATGAGATCATAAATATATCAAAAAGAAGATAAGTCCCACCTCCTCTTATAGAAGTAGATAATAATAATGAAATAGGATTAGACTATCTCAAAAATTTAAGATCCTTTTATTCCACAACAATATAAAACTTCAACACAAAATCAAACAAAATAGACCAAAATAGAATTGAATGGAATTAAACAAAATTAGACATGAAAGACAAACTATCCAAACAAAAACAGAAAAAAACTGAACAAAAGGATGCAAAATTAAACTTTATTAAGAGAAAGAGTTTGAAGCCATACTTGACTAGATGTCCAAAAAGATCTTAGTTAGTCCTATTTATACCTTGTCATACTACCGTGGACTTTCTAGAATGTTCTTACGTAGTAGGTCCTATCTAAATAACAACCCTAAATTTCTTTTCTAGAAGATTCTTTGATAAGTCCCACCTAAATAATCACCTTAAGTTTTTTTTTTAGAAGGTTCTGTAGTAGGTCCTACTTAAATAACTGCCCTAAATCCTTTTTAGAATGTTCTACGATGGATCCTACCTAATCCACTAACCTAACCTCAATTCTAAAAACTTTCATAATTCTAATTATCTATATAATTATCTTATCTATACCCTATTACAAATAAACAGTTTGAAGAGGAAGAAGTTCTAGACTTAAAGTGGTACCAAAATAAGTTGGAATATCTTGTCTATTAGAGTAGATATGATATTAATGAATGCATATAGAAGCCAACAAAGAATCTTAAAAATGAAGCAAAGATAGTGGAAGCTTTTCATCAACAACATCCATCAAAACGAAGATGAAGGATAGCAAATCTTTGCTATAAAAGAAACTCAATTCAGAAAAGATTACATTCTATCTTCTATTATTGTTTGTAATTTTTGTATGATTGTGGCATTAAGAAGATAGAAAATCAATAGCTGGCGAATTCAACTCAAGAACAATCATTTGTTGACTTATTGGACAAGACATTGCAATTAATATAGCCTTCAAGATAATGTATTAGGGATGAAGACCATTAAGAACAACATATTCTTCCTTGAATAAATGGCAAGATACAACGCATTTCATATCACAACATAGGAAAAGAGTCTTGATGTTTAGTGATTTTATTGGAGGTAGGTACGACTCTTAATGGTATTACAAATATTTTGTTTGAAGGAAGTTACAAACGTTTCAACAATGATGAAATCATAGGGTGGTCTTTTTGACCTAAAATAGGACACTATTAATGGCTGAAAGGTCCTGTCAACTACCTTCAAAGGAAACAAAGATGACAGTATATGGCAAATACAATTTGCCATATTTTAGACTTCCTCAACATATGATTATTGCTCCTTGTGAGACTCATCCTTTAAAGGAGGGATAATGTCATAGATTTATATCTATTGTAATTATTATTTACGTAATATGAATATATAGGATTAGATAAAAATAAATTAATTTCATAATAGCTTCTAATAATTAATTTTATAATAGCTTCTAATAATCTAATATATCATAATGTAAAGTCAAAACAACATAATATTCATAAAAACTTCACATATGTTGTTTTGACTTTACATATATTTGTAGTTGATTGATAGGTTAGAAACTTGGTCAACAAGCTATTCATATGCTACATGTATTGATAGCTTGTAGAACAAGGTAATTATGTAGCGCCCATATAGAAAACTTACCTTGCAAGTCAAGATATGTGTCATGCAAAGTCAACATGTTTTTGGAGGTCCTATAGAATGTTGCTACATAGATCGTAGGTTGATAGTATATATAGAAGCAAGAGTGAAGCCTTCTTTACTCTTGTAAATTCTTTTCTTGCTTTTAGTCTAGATTCAAGAGTCTCTAGTTTCCTTATCTTTTGGCAATAGCCATTCCACTTTTCTTTTTAATATATATACTTCTCTATTTCTATTTCTTTGAGAGAGTCTCACTTGTTTATTTGCTTTCATCAAATTCTTGTCTTTAACACCTATGCATCATCAAAGAATAGCAATTGAGTCAATTAGGAAGAAATCATGGCATTATAAGCATAAAAAATAATCTACTATATCAAGTAACCATCATATATAAATCTAATGTGGAAATGAAATCGTCATTTGACACAATGGCAAGAGCATGTATATAGTCCGATTTCAACACAAAGTAGTACTTATAGTAAGCATGTAACTTTTAATCCGAGGAATCTTATGGCTCTTTCGTGATGTGGAAAAAAGTCTCTTATATTATGAGACCTCAGCTATTTGTTCATCCAAGTGTGTTAGTGGAGGGCCAATCTACAAGACCTATTGGTATTTCAAACTAGAAGAAGCTACCTTGTTGCAAAAGTTGCCTGAATGCTTGTCTTTTTTGAGTATCAATTGAAGCAACTAAAAATTTTAGAATCTAGAAGAAATTCAATTCTTGTATCAAGTACGTAGAGGGGATACTAGCAGCCTGCTTATCACTTTTTATATCTCTTTTAGGAAGGCATAATCACACAAACAAGTGAAAATAGAAGATGGAGGTAGAGATGGGGAATAGAAGACAGAATCAAGGAGGTTAAACTAGACAATGAAAATGTGGGAAACAATTTAGTAAAAATTTGGTACCATCATTATACCCTTTTAATCTTGTCTCTATTCCTAGCCGTTCTCTTATTTCCAACCATCGCCCCCACCTCCATCTTTAGCAAAAATTGGAAATGAGAAACCATTGAAAATAAAGATAGAGACTACAAGAATGCAATGATGGTTAAGATAGAGTGGGTGGTCTATTAAAAAATTGGATTGCTTTGTCATTCTCCTTAATTTAACATATAATTTAATTTTAAAAAATATATATTATATATATTATAAAAAATAATTGTATATAAATAATTTTAATAAATATATATTTATTTATATAAAGAGTGATTTAGATACAATATTTTTAAAATATTGAACATAAATTCAATATTTTATTAAAATATTTTTAGAATTTTTTGTTATTGCTAATATTTGAATTTAATAGTCATTATGTAGTCTTAATGTTACATAGGTACAAAACAATTATTGGTCATATTTTTAGTTTTATTTTTTATTATTCAATATATTAAAAAATCTTTAAAATTTGAATAATATCAATTATTTTTTAAAACATATATTTTATCTAATATATATATATATATATATATAGTCATAAAATAAATATGATGTAATTTTTTAATAGTCATATTTAGCAATGTTTTAATACCACCATTTACCAAGTTTAGTTACTATAGGACTTGACTTTAATAATCAAGATTGTTCTTAGTTGAAAGACCTTGTTGTAGGTATTAAAATTGCTAATAAGGTCAAAATATATTACTATGTAAGCATGTTCACTTTACCAATTTATAAATATTTGAAAGAAACTTAAATTTGAATCATAATTTTAAAACATAATTTGGCAACTTCTTTTACTTCTATTAGTGACTTATATTAACATATCATTATATATATCATTTGAAAATTTATTCATTATATATTTTTTTGAATCACACAAATATTAGTATATTATCTACTTACTTATTTTCAATAAATTCATAGATATTTACAATCCTTGAAATATTGAACATCCACAAAAAGAAATTAGTATCTTCTTGTTACTAGCTTTGATACACATTAACTTTTCACTACTACATTCCAATAAAATGTTCTTTTATTATCTAATGTTTGTATCATCAATAGCCATGATTTTATTATTTTAACCATCATTAACAAGAAGAGGCGCACACACAATGCGGTAGAGATTTTAAAACCAAAAAGAAAACCAAAAATGAAAATCATTAAAATATATATATATATATATATATATTATACGCACAAACGATATTTCATACAACAGACAATTTCATGGCAAGAAGAAAGCAGCATGCCACGTCACACCCCCACCCACCTGGGGGAGCAACCAACGAGGCCAGGGGCTTTTAAAATTAGGTAACGAATTTTTAAAAAGTCGGGGATCTCGGCGGGCCCCTGCTAAAATTGCTGCTCTAATACGCTGAGGAGTAGACCAGCTGGAATGCTCTGTCTCCAAGTCAAGTATCTCGATTGATTCGTTGTCTGTTTCTTCTTCGAACCCTCACGGACCGCTATTTTTTAGTAACTGGGTTTGGTTGGTTGGTTGGTTGATTGATTGATGGGGATTTCGTTGAGGAATTCCGTTTCCATTTCATCACACATTGGAGTCCTGAACTGGGTCCAATTCATATTTGCAGGTTTTCGCTGCGTTTGAAGTTGCTGCGGTCCTCCGGAAGGTTAGAATTTGTTTGCAGAGGATCTCGGGTTGGTGTCAGGATCCGAGTTAACGGCACAAGTGTAGGGTGTACGTGAACATTGGGTGTTGGGGAGATGATTTAGAGGGTAAGGGAAGGAATTTAAGGTGCATCTGTTGAATTGCGAATGCAGGGTTTTAGTTGAGTTTCAGTCTCAACGATGGGATTCGAGAAGGGAGCAACTTACGGTACTTTTGATGGGTCGCAAAGTTTTCCGCAGTCGAGTGCTCCTCTGCTTCCTGGTACTTTTGGCAGTGGTGGCCATGTGCAGTACCCTGTAGTTCCTGGTACGTGGTTCTCTTCCTACCTTTCTCTTGCACCGATCTGTTGCTTCCGTTCTAGGTTTCGTTGTCAAGGAATGAATCTAAACGTTGAAGCAATCGAGAGGTTCGAAACCATTAGTTCTTGGCAAGGGTAGCACTCTGTGATGCGTAAAAGTTTGAAGGTGAAATTTGGGTCATTCTCGGATTGAGTGAAAGAGTTTCAATAAATAAACGGGATTAGTATGTTCATCAAGGGAAATATTTGAACGCATGCGTCGATGTCACTGAGTTTTAGATTCACGCCAGTCTTATTGGGGGGGGGGGGGGGGGGTAATCGTTGCCCAGTTCTAGCGGGAAGACTATTTTTTCAAAGACGTGCCATTTTTTCTGCTCTTGCGTTTTGCAGTGCGTGAATGGCGGTGCATGTCTTTTAGTAACTTTGGAATTAAATTAGGCAACAATTGTTACATTCTTTTGGTCAACCTAAGTAGTGGCTATTTACCTCTTGAAAAAATTCAGTGAAAAGAACTGGATAAAATTTCATTGCAAGTGTTAGAACACTCTTTAGTGCTAGAGTTCCTGATTTATACAATACCTATCTTACATCTGCATCACCGTATAACATGCACAGTGAGCGATGAAGTGATCGCTGCAACGCTAAAGCGATGGGAAGTATTGTAATGCATGAGTTGATTGCTTCTTTCTTACTCTTGATACAGTTTTTTATAATATGTCGGGCATTTATTTCCTCATCATATTAGTGTTCCTGTTCATTGTGTTCATTCTTCAATGGACATCTATTTTGCACTGCAGGATATCCAGTTCTGGAAAACTATCCAGGAAGTGGTCAAGGTTCTGGATGCTATCAACCCGCTCAGTATCCTGTCCCACAACCCGTTCAGACCTGTTATTACGAGTGCCATGAGGTCATATGCCACCAACGGGCACTTCCATTTTGCGGACTTGGTTTCGGCTGGTTCCTGTAAGTTATACTACTCTTCTCCCGAAGACCTTTTACAATGTTTTTTCTTTTACTTCTAACTTAGGATGGAGTACACCGACATATGTGTGCTTCAACCCCAAAATTTTACGCAGTTGTGATAAGTCATTCCAACTCTCTAGCATCATTATCAGATTGCTCCTATTTCCTGATACAGCACTATGGTTCCTCGGAGGACCATGCCATTTGCACTTGACTGGAAGTGCAAATAAACCGTGTTGGAAATCCTGCGACTCGTACGCCTCCAAAGGACAAAAATCACAGCTTCTTTGAATTTTGTTTGTTTGTTTATTTATTTATTTATTTGGAGAGACGCATTCGTACAATTGGTTATTTACTCTGAATCCTATATCGTTCTGGCTTATACGCTCGGTAATGGCTACGTTACATTAAGCTGACACAAACATTCATGCTCATTGGTGTGTCTTTCAAAACAGATTCATAATGGGGTTCTTTATTGCCGTGTTTCCTTGGTATATTGGAGCTGTCATTTTCCTGTTTGTGAGACATGACGCTCGTGAACGCACTGGGCTGTTGGCTTGCACCATAGCTGTGAGTTTTGTCACATCCTTCGCAGTGGATTAGCCATCTTTATAACTCGTTGTGTTATCAAAGAAAGTGACATGCTGAATTGGTGATGAATTTGCATCTTGTCATGTTGATTACCTTTTTAAAACTGAATTGTTTCATGTTAAAGCAACCAACCGTTTGAACATTATCGGTGTGTGCAGGCTTTGGTTCTATTATTTGTCGGAGGGGTGGGCTTCCATGTTCATATGCAACACCACTAGCTACGTTTAGCCACAGTGGCGGAGTCATTTGTGTGCTGGAAATGCACGAATACATATTTTGTGTTAGTAGTGTATTCACGAAATCGTATTTTTACTCGGATATAATCTTCGTGATTAGATGTTATGTCCTTATTGCAGTCAATTTGTATTTTAATGTTGTGAACATGATAGTTCACCAAGAAGACATTGAGCGGATGATGCTTAACTGCCAAGATGTACATCTTTGTATAATATAAGGCGTTTTCTGCTTCACAGTTTTGACGGGCGGAACGGATAATTGATCTCGTGCAGGTTCTTTACCATCATAAATTTTTGCATGTTGGATCGGCGTTGTGAACATATTAAGCGCTTTGGTTTGCAGAGGTTCACAATAGGAATACTAACACAAACACATGGGTAAAACAGTAATTAATTCGTTGCCAAAGAAGCTAGGTGAATACAAAAATATCTTGACGTATCTTAGAATGTGTTTCAACATTTTCAATATTTCCAACATCTTATCATGAGGGTACTCAGTGGCTTGCACACTGGTGAAATACCAGTGCATGCAGCTGAAGCACAGTGCTGTATCAAAATTATGAGATGTTCGACTAAAATAATGTTTTACGATATCACAGAAATACAAACTATTGGGGCTTTTGACATGCACAAGCTCATAATGCACTTCCTCCTCACAATGGCAAGTCGAGTCCCTTTCCAACATCAACGCCAATCGCTTGAAGGATGCCTTGGTTAATGATCTGTTCACAGATGATAGTTCAAAGCACGAGTTAGCTTAAGGCCAGTCTGCAGACAGAAGAAAAATCAGGAAGTTTTAACAGCTAAGCAATGCGAGTCAAGTTCTAGGTTACTTTTGAAATATGGAACCCCAGAGCGTAGCACTCTCGACTTTCTCAATAATTTAAAAAAATGCATCATTCTATCGGCTTCCCGCATTGGCATCATACATACTACGATATAAAGTGTCCAGGAAGAACTACACATCTCAGTTAGCATATGTCCATCATTGTTTCAGAAATATCTCACATGAAAAATAAGTACCGGTTGTAAGAACTTACAGCTTCAACTATGATGATTCCGACAATTCCAATCATTGATGCACGCGAGTTCCAAACTTCAGCATTCCTTGTAAACCCCCAAAGTGGTACGGGCAATTTCGGCTCCTCTCTAGGCTGGCCAACCTAAAATTCACAGGGGTTCACCTTAATGAACGATAAATGAAAAACCCAATACCACAGCAGACAACGAGTCTACAAACTATGACCATCAGTTAGACAGAACTTCTAAAATCCCTTGTTCACAGGAGGGGAAATAAGCTACAAGTAATTGCTACTGCGACCCACAATGAATCAAAGAATGAACGGCATGCAGCAACACATAAAACCTGGTTATCACATAATGTACTCCCTCCACGCAATTATTACTACATCACTAATCCTATTCGTATGGTAAAGAATCGCAGCTGAGAAGAGACATCAAAAGAGACAGGGATAAGAGTCTTACTCCAGGTGGAAGCTTGGCAGCTCTGACCGGTGAATACAATTGACTAGACAAACGCCTCGCAAGCTTCACATGACCTGGTAATACACACACACACACACACACAAAGCAAAACGCTTCAACTCTTGCTATCACCGATGCCGACTCAGCTTACCACGGCACCCACAACTGCTCACGGTCACACGACAGGGCCAAATCGCGCTGCAACTGTGAGCAACCCCGAATGAGAAAACACCGCTTATGGGTACCAACTCACCCTCGAATTCCACTCCTAAACCTCACATCTCTCCGTTCTCAACGTGGCAACTGTAACACAAGATGTCGATTCTGTATGAAAAATCCCACCTCGTAGTCTTTGAACATCTCCTTCGCGCAGCATAGAAGAGCCCAATCCAGCTACTGTCACAGCTTGGGCGGCCATCGTTGCAGACGCCATAGCCGTATATCTCTCTTTCTCTCCCGCTAGCGCGCTGGCTCCACAGCTTCACAATCACAGAACTGAACTGACCAGAATTAAGCAACGTGGTTGGAATGGTGATAGAGAGCCGACTAGAGTGATGAGAACGGACAAAAAGGCTTGGCTGCGAGACATTGCATGCAGCTCCTTCAAGACCGCAGCGAAGCAAATGCTTCGAGCCACACGTTTTTCTGGGGGGAGCCCAGTCCAGATAGGCTCTGTCTGGCTACCCAGTGGAGGAGAGATGGTGCATCGCCGCTGCTCCCAGTTTCCTTTGCTAAACTGGCTCCCATTCTTTGCTCTTCTCAGCTTCCATGGATGAATTTCAAGTGTGCTTTTGTTTCATGAAAGAAAACACGAGTATTTGTATACAAAGTTTCATTCTTTTGTCGCGACAATGTTCAACTCACATGCACCAAATATGATTAGGAAATGTTAATGAATCTGTTGTGTTGTGACATTAGTGTTGAAAGATTCGGTTTTTAGGTTTTTTAGTTTTTTATTTTTATTTTTTATTCTGTGTTTGGTAATGTTATATTGGTGTGAATCGAAAGTGAGAGACACTTGAGAATGATTGTTTTGATTTGGTCTTATTCTCTAAAGAACTGTCTATTTTTTTTTATTAAAAAACCAATCCAAGTTTTTTTGTGATATTTGAATTTTTATAATTCTGTTGTACAAGTATTGACACACAGAACTTTGCATTTGAGCCAATTATATTTATAATATATCTTTGAGACAATTATAAGATATTTAACTAAACATACATTATAGTCAATGCTTGGACAAGCAATGTAGTTATAGAAACTTCTTTTAAAAGATAATTTAGATGTTTTTTTAACAAGTCTTTTTATTATTAAAAAAAAATTCCAAATGGTCTATTCACTAGCCATATACATATAGGCAATATTTAGTCTCATTAGTACTTCATGTCTATTATGGTCCTAATTTAAAACTCTCTGTTTGTTTACTTGACAATATTTAGTACATAAATATGTAAAATTAAATGCATCATTTTATATTACTTTATGTTTCTTTAGTTTTATATAAATATGTTATTTTTAACAATTCAAAGTAGATTTGTAATAAGAACAATTGACATTTTATTAGTATGACTACACTTCTTTTCAAAAGTTTGATGCTTATTAATATTATGTGAGATCTTATGATATAATTATAAAACTATTATTATTTTATTTATAATACTTTAAAAATCCTAATATTAATTTTTTAATCATTTCGTACCATATATAAGTGCTTATACATTTAAAATTTTAATACTTAACTTAAGATATTATTCTAATTTGAATTCTATTTTTTTATTTTTTATTTTTTATTTTATCAATGTAACTTTTTGAAAATGTAACTTTATTTTATATTAAAGCTACTTATAGACTACTTGCATATATTAAAAAAAAGAAGAAGAAATAAATATTTGAATTGAAATAAAATATGTAAACAAAGAATTTTAAAAATTAATTAGGTAATAATCAAATTCATATATTACATAATAAAAATATTTTTAGAAAGATAAACAAGACCTAAAATCCTTTAAAAAAAATAGATATATAAGAAGATTTGATAAAATTATAGATAGTCTTGATCTTATTTTTATGTGTACTCTTTTTGGGACTAAAATCATCTACCATCTTGCTATTTTAGAGGAATTTTATTGACAAATTGTAATTCCTAAGATCCTAATATAAAACTTATAAAAATATTATATTATTATAAAAATATAAAAAAGAATATTGAATATTTTAAAATAATATAGAACTTATATTTGAACTTTTATTTTTTATTTAATTTTAAATGTAATGTTAACTATAATTTTTTTGTAAATTTAGTGTTGATAAAAACTCACTTCCTTCCACACAAGTCTCTTATTTCATAACCACAAGACTCATTTCAAGTTCAAATAAAAAATACATAATTTAATTATGCTTCTTTATACCACATTGCCAAATATCATGTGCACTATTCTTATGTTTATAGCCCTTTCACATACTTATTTTAAGATAAAAATTAACAATCTCATTGTCTTCTTTTACTATATAAAATACTACTTTACTACTTCACTACTTTGTAGAATTCACCACTTCTATCAAATCACACTTTATCTAATCCAATATTTTTTTTTTGTCGATCTTAATGTTTTACTCTATCATTGGAGACTTAATTTATTATTTACTACACAAAGATCAAGCTACTAAGAAACTATTTCCAAATTAGAACTAAAAAGGATGAATATTTACAAGAAATATTAATCTTGTTCAAAAACCTATATAAGTCTAAAATATTTGCATGTGCCTACTTATCTTGGTAGCCTAATAATGATAAAAATTAGTCCAAGTAAAGACACATTAGTGGAAGTCAAGGAAGAAGATGGATCAAAATGTTTTTACAAAGAATTGAAAAGCTAATAGAATAGAGCCAATACAAAAATCACTTGAGAATATAACTTGCTAGTGGGATATAAAAAAGATATTTTATAATTTTAGAAGAATATTTATTAAAATTTTCAAGAATAGATTTTAAGTGCATGAATTCTACTTAAAGTTACTATCTTCTTTATTCTTTTTATAAATTATATATAAAAAAATTAGATTAGATAAATCATAGTAGTAGTTTTTAATTTAATTAGATATGAGTATATTTTGTTTTTGATAGCAAGTCGCATACATAACTATATAGTCCTATATAACGCTTTTGCAATTTCGTACAGCCAAATTAGTTGCTACATATTTTGTGTAATTTCTATTTCTAAAAATGTATACATTTAAGTTAACTTACTTGATTTTTGAGCCAATTAGGAATTTTTGGTGTATATAGTATAATGAATAGTGTTGTATCATCAATGTTGTTTTTGTAGATGTTTCTACAAGTGACCATATTATCTTGTATATATATATATATATATATATATATATATTATTCTTGGATTTAAATATAATGACTTTAAAGCATGATAGTAAAACAGTGCAACAAATAATTGTTGTGAGTATCTTTCAATATTTGCAACTTTGTTCTATTATATACTTAAAGAAGTTGACATTAAACATATGAAAACCATTATTAACTAATTGATATTATTTAGTTTTAATTCTAATATTCTTCAATCTTTTGAAGCATGTGCATTGATATAATAAAACCATAATTCAAAAATTACAACGTAATCTACTTATAAAATAAAATGTTAAATCTACTATAAAAATAAGTTGAAATTCAACTTTGTAACATAATCAATATATATATTAGTATTTTTTTGTTTGCATTTTGTAATTATACCATAATTTATTCTAGCATGTATATTAATTTCATTAATTTATAATATAAAAGCTATAATATTATTAACTTATAATACAAAATTTTGATTACATTGCAATCAAATAACACAAAAACGTGTTTTTTTAAAGTAATATTTTTATATTCATTTAAAAAATATATTCCAATGTCATCAAATTTTATAAAATTGGTAAAATATAATTAATTTATAAAACAAAATACTAATAAAATTGCAAAGAAAATTTAAAAACTTTTTTTTTAAAATTCATAAACATCTAATTTTATTGAGACATTCAATAAAAAAATTCTCTTTTCACTATATATATTTTTGGTATGCACTACCAATTTAATTTCAAAGTTGTAATCAACATTATAATTGACTTAGACTTACATTAATCAATAAATCTTTGCAATTTCATGCATGGCGAAATGAATAGCTTTGAAATTATAAAAGATAGCTCTACTAATTTTATTTTATATTATTTTTATATTATCTAATATGCTACTTTTTATATATTGAGACATTTTCTTTTAAATTGTATAGTTTTATGTGCTATATATATATTTTTTTTATTAATTGAATAAGTAGAATGTAATGTATTTTCTTGTTTCTTAAGTTTGTGTATCTAGTACCATATTTTCTTTATAAATCTCATAGTATTTCTTTTATAATAATTGGTTTAAATATGTTAAATATTTTTCAAACATGTTATTATATTAAAAATATTAGTATTAAGGAATAATGAGGCATGTGAAAGAAAAGATTCTTTAGTATTAATGTATTCAATTTTTAATATAATATTAAATTTATCTAATTTATTTGTATAATCTGATGCTTCAATGATGGATTCTTGCTAATTTTTGCCACATATTGCTAATTATAAAAATCAAATAATATATATTACTTTCACATTTTTTATTGCTCAATTAAAATTAGATGCATTTCTAATATTGTTATTGTGTATAGATATAGAAGGATATGTTCAATCATTAGTCTAAGATTTTTGTAGAATAAATTTATTTATTTATATTATTAAGTATAACATCTTGTATTTTTCATGATTATGGTTGGTTCTATAATTTATTAAACAAAAAAAAAGTTTTTTGATATATGGTAAAATATTATATATTTTATAAAAACTATCTATGATAATTATTGTCAACTACTACTATCAAAAATTTTAGCAATGTATATATTATAAATTATTTGTTTATATTATATGGTCTGGTTGTTTGATTATGGATGTCTAACATGGATTACAAAAAAATACTATTATAATCACTTTGGTACTTTGTAGTCATACAATATTATATTTCTAGATTTTTAATTTTATTTGGAATATTCTAATATTATATCATGTATTGGATTTTGTTTTCTTGATCTCACCAAAATATTTTTGTTATAATTTTTAAAATCCATTGCATTACATATTAATTTTTGTTTCTAAAATGAAGCAATTCATACATTACAATGCATAGTACTAAATTAATGAAAAGTAAAACTTTTTGTGTATGAAAATTTATTATTGTTAAGAATCTTTGTATGTGCAATGTAATAAATTGTAGATCAAAGCTTACCAATATTTATAATTGTTATATGTAAAGTGCAATAGTGTATCAATTTATAATGTTGCATTATATTTTTATGTTTTATGTTATGTGGAACACTACCTATCTTTATTTCATCTTTATTTAAAATTTCTATATTTGATATTATTAAAATAAATATTAACATAAAATAAAACACAAAAATTTAGAAATATTTATATTTTATAGCATACTAAAATTCTATAACTTTTTTTGTAAAAAAGATGTCTATTAATAAATAGAATAAATAATTTTTGGAGATTGTAATTATGTATTAAAATTTCTTTTTTATTCTACTAAAGATTGATAATGAGTAAGAAACAAAAACTTTACTTGATGACATTAATGTATTAAATTTTGGAGTCAAAGAACTATAATCAATTATGAGATAAAAGAAAAATAACCAAATTGGCTCTTTGTTTGCCCTCAAGTTGTGATGGTCAAAATTTCATCATTGCACAATGGGACAGTTACAATGGCTAATTGCAACATTTGTGAATATATACATTGACTTTGACCAATACAAAGCACTTTTACAATAATACCAAAATACCAAGGTTACACCAAGCTTGAGGGAATGAAGCTTCTTTTATTACTTAAACAAAATATTTTACATTTTTGCATATATAGAATATTTGTGGAACTTGATGAAATCAATGGTGCATCGAGTGCTACAATAGGGACTGCCAAACATCCAAACTCCAAAAAGAGAGAGAATTAATGTCTTTCTAATGGTGTTTTTAAAACCTAAAACTTTCATGAGCACTACTTTCTATCCTACTTTTGCTGTGGTGCTACTACTACTTATCATAATTTTTTTTACTAGCACAACCTTGTTAAATCTATTTACTATATTATCATGCTATAAATCTTATTGGCACAAATTTTAGATTAAAAATATTACTATTATCACCCATTGCACTAACACTCTTTCTATCTACTTAACAATTAATTGCAAAAGTTACTTGATTCATTTATATAGATTTTAACTAAACTTTTTAAATTTTATCAATTGAAGGAATACTATCAACTAATCTAGCAACAACTTTTCAAAAAATGCTATGAAAAAAAAAAGAGAATATTTTTCTCTCATACAAGATCAAATATTATTATTGAAGAAAAGTACAATATACAATTTGAATCAATTTTTTGGCCATAATAAACTAATAAAGTAGGCATCTATGGTAGGCAAGATACAATTTTCATGTCATTCACAACAATTGTTATAATTGCAACTACCACAAAGACTTTAAAAAAAAAATCCCATAGTCTACAAATTTTGAAATTCTAAGTTGTTAGTTACGTGGTTAATATATTTAAGTTGCTTATAACATGATTAACATGGCTCACAAATATGACCAAATATTGGTTTGGTGTACAAGATGTTGCATTAGGCCCACTTGCCAATAATCAAACCCATCAAACCATTTGATTGACAATTTTAATGCAAATATTTTCATTCATAAAATGATATTAAAATAACTATACTTTTTTGATATTATATTTAAATGAATCTATAGTGCTTTAATTGGATGTTGACATTTAAAAAATATATATATTCTTAAAATGATTGTCTTATTGTAACTTTCACAAATATATTAAAGAATCAAACTACAAGCACTTTTTAAGTTGCTATATACATACCCATTATGTCTATATACACATCCAAGGTCTCTTGTTGGCTGATCTAAATCCTTTCTTCTTTGTCTCGAGGTGGGTCTTAGACTTCCTCCTATCTTCCTTGTGTTGTACTTCTTCCATCCTCTTTATTGTCAAGGGCTCAAAGTGCCTTTTCCTTTCTAAAAGATATTAAAAAGAAGAGTTTTGGAAGCACTGGGTAGATAACAATACAATTGCTTCCAATCAATTTACAAAACAACATTCATCCACAAAACAAATATAACTTTGAGAGGTAGTAATGCTTAAGAATAAAAACCAACTCGATACTTCTTCCAATTTTGCTTTCAAAATCACTAAAGCACCATCTTCACCACCACATAGAATACGGTCCAATTTATTTGACAAAATTACACAACATTTATATTCTTGCATGTTTGTTTTCCATTAGTGGTGGCGTCCTCCGAATTTTTCGACAGAAGCATCTTCCAAGGTGGGTCGTCCTCACACAAAGCCAACAGGGTTTGTCGTGATTATGAGCATTACATGGGTACGTGAGGAGCAATTGCTTACGAACAGTTTGCACAGATATTTGATCTTCCAAGTGGATTCCACCTTGCGGTAAAATTAGGTCAAAACTTCGCATGCCAGCGGCATTTAACTCGCGCTCACTCGCATCTGGCAAACCTGATCTCAGCTTTTGCGATGTGGGTGAATGTACCGGCACCCCAGTGTGTTGGGTCTCCACTCGCGGCCTACCCAGGCAAGAAAAATCCCACCCATTTCTTCTTCATGACCGTCACAGGAAGTCACGCTTCTTCGCTAAAGGAAACTATTTTTGTGGGTGCATGGGTCAGCGTGTAATTATTCGATTAGCACAATGCCAGGTAATAAAAAGCCAGTGATGAGTGTCGCACGCCACACTCTCCGGATGGGTTCTGCATCTTAACCTCGCCTGTACTCCCACTGAACGCAAGTATCTTCACCGAAATTTTATCTTTAGTCACCTCCCCACCTGTTTTTCCGCCTCCTGTAGACTTCACTCCTCAGGATACCATTAGAGAGAAATAGAAAAGACTATAAATCGCTCTTTTTGCTGAGTTATCAGGTTTCCACCACCGTTTCTATCGGCATCTGCTCGCAATCCGGCTTGAAAATCGTTTCAAATGATCAATTGTAGTGTCATAGGATTTGACATGCTCTGTCTGGTCAATTGAGCTGAATCCTATTAAGTTCAGGGGACGAAAAAGTGTACAAGTGAGTTTAGGTGCTTGACTGAGAGGTTTAGAGCTCCTATGTGCTTTTCGTTAGGCAAAATCTTGCCAATTTCATAAATTTTTGGTTGTACATTGACGTTGTTGTGTGCTCGGTTTTGAGGTTGGGTGATCGAGCTATCTGAGCTTGGGACGCTTTTGTTCACAGGAGTACTAGCGGCACTGTGTTAGTCATGACTTCCTGCCGTGTTTCGGTATTGTTCTTTGATCGTTTTCAGTAGCAGTCGTAATCGTGTTTTGATATATGATCTTATGCTTGGCGATCCGTGTGATGAGTCGTTCCATGAGAATTTATAGTACAGGACAGTAATTGTCTTGGTTAGTGGAGGATGACTTGACTTCCAAATTTTCCAGTCTGTTGATTGAAAGTTCCTCAATCGTTTGAATTCTCCACTACATATCATGCACATTAATTCTTTATCTTCTGTACTTCTTTTCCTATTATTGTCTTAAATCGCTTCTGGTGTGGAGCAAGGGACCTTTGTTAGAACTCGTCGCGGTAATCGGTTCAAGAGGAACTGTTCGCCTCATGAAACTTACAAAACTTGGTGTGATTTAGGGCCACAAGAAACAACAAATTAGATGCTGAGTGAAATAGAAGAAAACGATCTACTCACTGCACCTGGTTTGTATCAAACGATAGACTGGTAGGATCTGTTTCAGCATGCTATGTAGCTTGAAAAGTAGGAGCACTCTTCATTGCTTTGCTGAAAACCGTTGTACCTGCCTCACTAGCTTTCATCCCAATTAAAAGCAATAGAACCTTTCCATCCGAAATTCGCCGTCATTTTTCATAATCAACACGTCAGTAATGCCCTTGGCTAGCAGTCTTGCCACTCCTTTTTTTTTCGGAATAGGTGTGACACTTGAAACGCAGTAGGTCTATGCAAGTATTTGATGTCTTATTTCTTACACCGTCATCCGGTTTTGTATTGTACATTGGATTCCGCGCATTGAACTTCTCCATCGTTCAGTATACTTTCCTGTAAAGTTGAAGCTCTAATCTCTTCAATCCCGTCAAGGTCTTATCTACTCTGAGCCATACTTTTTGTTTGAGTTAGAGAGGCGCTTGCCAAATCTTATGACGAAGTCATGTGCCTGTGGATGTCACTTTTATATCGAATCTGAAGAGATGATTGTGCATGATGATTTCGTCTGGGTTTTAGGTGATTGTCAAGCTATCCATACACTCTCAAGGTGTATGGATAGCTAAACTTCTGCTGGCTTTATGTGTGCTTTGATCCTGAAGGAATTCAACCCGCGTCAGAGAGTTCTATCGTTGCTAATTTTGGCAATTTGCCGATGTCTTTCAATGCTTGATGAAACTTTGATATCATTTTAGATTAGTTGTTGATAATTTATGTGCAATTTTCGATCCGCCATCGCTCGCATGGTAAATTGTCAGCTCACTGTGATGTGCTTGTAGCTGCTTTTGGAATTTAAGGAAGTCTTTTAAAATCGACCAGGTTTTGTACTTCAACCATGACACTGTCTCGTAAATCAACAAAGTGCAGCTCAGTGTCGACATAGACCTCGAGTTTCAATAGTGGCTGTTGCATACGCTAATTCGAGTCATTAATTGAGTTTCGTGGGTCATGTGGGTTGTATTGTTGTCCAGTTTAGAGACTGCGACACTAAGAAGCCAACAGAGGAATGGGAGATGAAGGCATATCCCGTGGTCGTGGAGACCACAAAAGACAGGCGGTTAAGTTTCATAAACGCACATTTACAGATGAGGGCCTCGGGTATGAGAATTACTTAACACACGATACCAGGAGTGTACTTTAAACCCGTCATTCTCTTTCCTATAGTGTGTGCTGCAACCTTCAAGAAGATGCACTTGTTGTCTTTCTTTTTGAACGGTAATATGACGTCTTGGTACTAATTACGATATTGGATTTTCTGTATCTTTTGTACACGAACGGAGGACTTAATAGCATTGTTTTACTTTTACTCTGCTTTTATTTGAGCTAATATCACAGTAAAAAAATATCACAGCATTTATTAAATTAGTCAAAGTAACACAGTATTTATCCATTGTAATCTTGTAACTTTCTTCTGTGCAGAGGAGTATTTACAACCAGTGAGTCAACCAACAATTGGCGAATGCATCATGGGTATGCTAATTTAGTGGTGATTACTGCTTAAGCCATCCTTTAGGTTTCTGGAGGCACGTCGTTAGGTGTAAATGTTTCATGCTGTCGCGAAGACGTTACAGCTTTTTACATATAATTCCGGTTCCTCCTGCATTCTCTACGCTGGCTCAGATGCCGACTTGATCTTAACGGCAAGTTGAAGTGAGCTTCTGGCTGTTGTTTCAGCTATTGGATCTCATTTTACATCCTTTACTGTCTGTGGGACTGCACAGATGAAGGATTTAGCGTTAAACTACCGGAAAAGTTGAGCACTGGGAAATGGAACGTTCATAGGTATTCTGGTTCATGAACGCGCTTCTTTTGCTCTCTTTATGTGTGTATTTCGACGAGGAGCCTGTTCTGATTTAGCTACACTATCAATTTGTTGAACATATTTGCTATATGACTCTGTGGTCTGACTTATTGTAGATCAGCGCTGTCTCCCCTTAACCTTAAGGATCGTTGGCCTGAACACCCAGAGATTCGAACGTTGCACGACAACTTTATGTAAGGCATCTGTGTTTTCTTGCTTCAAACGATATCTTAAAACATTGATGATATTCTGCTGTGCTGATTTCTACATCGCTACCTGTAGAATCTCTCTTTGAAATCGTTTGGAGCATGATTATGTTCTGTGGTACAGCTTGAGAATAAGTTTGTATTATGCTTAATGTATTATGCTTTCTTACAATACCTTGCTTGCTTGGATCCACCTGAAGGTACGCTAAGGCTGCCTTTGCAGAGAACAAATGTTTGGGAACTCGTATCCAAGATGATGATACAGTTGGCCAGTAAGTCGCCTCTTTTTTTTTCTGCTTTTTGCGTCACTTAACTTGCATCCGTTTCTTTGAGGACTGTGTCGAAGTGACGAATCTTTGCATTCAGGAGCTCTATAAGCTGTCAATTGGCTTGACCATGAACTCAGTCGGGGTTTGGGTACCTTGATCGCGTGATGTGATTCAAAAAAAGCTTTGGTTCTCAAGTATTGGATATATTAATGTATGTCCCCATTGTCTGCAGTTATAGATGGATGACTTACGGCGAGGTAGGGAACGCACGGACTGCAATTGGATCAGGTCTTGTTCAACATGGCATCCCTAAGGTAAGCACCTTAAAATTTTGAAAGGCCTCAAAATGATGGAATTAACTGTTAGAATACTTTGCACAATTGCACTTCTGTTGCCTTTTATCCATATGCCCGGCTTTCAAAGGCTGTAGAAACTGATTGGAATTGTCTCATACAATTACCAAGCTCTGTGCTGTCCTTGAAAATGTTTTTTCTGGCTCAGAAATGTTAAATTTGGGATGCGCAGGGCTCACGTATAGGAATATATATGATCAATCGAGTGGAATGGGTCATCTCAGAACTAGCATGTGCAGCTTATTCTTATGTTTCTGTTCCACTGTATGACACCCTTGGTAAGTTGCAATTTCTCTCAAAATATGAAGATAAAATATGTCATGTAGATGCGCATGTGCCTTGATGTTGTTGTAAATCATACTTTCACATCTGGACCAGTTAAAGAGTGAATGTAAGTCTTTTTTGGAAGATGTGAGACCGTGCTGACAATGGTAGTATTCTCTGAACTACCGAGACAGTATGGCACATGAACTTTTTATGAAAGTCATTCGCAGGGACTGATGCTGTTACGTATATCGTTAACCATGCGGAAATCGCTGCTGTGTTTTGTACTCTAGACAAAATACAAAATGTGAGTAGTTGCTACTGCATCCACTTCTCATCTTCATACTTCAATTGGTGCAATTGGTCAAAGAAGTCATAGGGGTTGGCTGTGATTGAAAACTTCTGACATATTTTACTTGGATGGGTTGGAGCAGCTATTGAGTTACATTGCAGGGCTCCCAAGTTTACGGCTTATTGTGGTAGACACCACTACAATTCTGTTTATTGCTCTTTTTGCTGCCCGGGATTCTCTTTTCATTCAGCACAAATGTGCATAATTGGCATATTCCAATGTTGATGGGATGGTCCGCTATAGTCAGCTGGCAGTAGAGAATTCGGAATTAGTGCTATTCAGTTTCCGCTATCTAGATTTAGTGGTCGAACAGATCCTTGGTGTAATTTTCTCTCTGACCATGGTAACCTGGGTCAAATAATCTTATCTTCTCCAGGGATGTGAAAAAGGTGTCCTTTGTGGTCCCTTGCTTTGATTTCATTTTTGCTACTGATGAATGTAGTGCAATTGTAGGTAGTGGGAGGAGCTGAGAAATTATTGCCTTCACTCCCACCCCAGTTGGGGATTGAAGTCGTGACTTATTCTCAACTTAAAGCTCAGGTAATATTGGATGCAATCTTTAGAGTGCCCGTCAGTTGTGTGCCACTCAAACCTTTGCAATACATCGTCCAATTGAGTCACTAAAGTTTGATATTTTGTGGACTCAACAGGGTATAGCAGATCACCGAGAATTTGTGGCATCGAAGCCGCATGATTTAGCTACTATATGTTACACAAGTGGTACAACTGGCGTTCCTAAGGTATATGGACTAAAGCTCTGGACTCGAACAGTTTAGTCCTTCTCCAATAGAGATTGAAGTTTTGATAAATCTTGGATGAATGTCTGACACATGGATTGCATCTGTGCTTAATATGAAGTGGATTTCTGCTAAGCAACTAGTGGACGTGATGAATATTTCAAAACATGGGGCCTCATTTTTGCATACAAAAAACCACAGGATAATCACTTCAAGCCTCCTAGTTGGGAATACTTTATGTTCAGTTTTTAATGTTAAAATACTGTTGTCTGTGGAGCTTTTTATAAAGGCAGGTGTCGGTATTCGTAAATTTCATGCGGTCTAGTTTATGCCTTGGTACGAAAAAGCATATTGGATTAATATTAGTACCTTGAAAATAGGGAGCAATGATATCTCATTACAATCTTATTGCAAGTGCTGCTGGGAGTAGTCAAATTACGCTCTTCTATCCTTCTGACGTGTAAGTTGATAAGATCACCTTCCAACTTATGTGTACTTTTGCCGTTTTATTCTTGCAGTTGCGATGCTTTGCATTGGTCTGACTTTTTTACTGTTTTCTTTGGCTTTGCCAATAGGCACATCTCTTACTTGCCACTTGCCCATATTTACGAGAGAATGAACGTTCTCATCATGCTGCATCATGGTGTGGCAATTGGGTTTTATCAAGGAGTAAGTTGCAGTTATTATTCTTTTCAAACTTTATTAAAATACTTTTTCCCTCAGAAAACATAGTTATGCCGGCTTCTTAAGTTTCGTAAAGTATGCTTGATGTTTGATATTTTTACAGCTACGTGCCTTTTAAAGGTTCACGTCTTTGCTTTGACCTCGATACTTGTTAGTAACCTCTAACCTCGCTCTCGAGTCCAAAGATGAGGCAAGTGGCTGTATATAGATGCCTAGTTTTGCAGAATTACAATGTGATTGTATAGTTGAATATGTCAAGAATTTTTGTTCGTAGTGACGATCACATAATTTGCAATACGACTGTGTCTCGCACAGTAACTTGCCAGCTGCGCCGTGACACCTAAACGTTTTGAGAGTATCCTACAGGATATTTTGAAGTTGATGGATGATATGGAGACGCTGAAGCCCACAATATTAGCCAGTACACCATGGCTGTACAATCGTATTTATGACAAGTAAGTGAATCTTAGATAACTTTGTTGTATAATTCACCTTTTTAGTCTCTATGCTTTTGAAGGTGATGTTTGATAGTCGCAATGTTTTCCAGAACGAATGGTCCTGATTTATGAGTGTTGATCAGTGTGTATGGGTGCGCTACTATTAAAATATTAGTTTATTAACAAGAATTACTCTTAGGAGGGAGACGGTGATGCATGTCCACATTTATTTATGTGATTTTCTGTTTCACAATTAATGTTATTTATGGAACAGAATCACTGGTACAATAAAGGCTTCGGGTGGGCTTCGTGAGAAGCTATTCAACGCTGCCTACAATGCAAAGAAACATGCACTCGAGAAAGGTGAGTTTCTAAAACCTCAGTGTAATTCATGGTAGTTTTCGTATTACATCAAATAAATTGGGAACCATATGCTCACATCTTTGCTGACTGTTTGAATAATTCCCTTGACATCTTGCAGGAAAATCTCCCTCACCAATCTGGGATCGGTTAGTTTTTAGCAAAGTGAAGGCAGCTCTTGGGGGGCGGGTTCGTATAATATTATCAGGCGCATCACCAATATCCCCAGACATACTAGAGTTCTTAAGAATGTGAGCGTATTCCAGTGCTTTAACTTAGTTCTATGGGCTCTCACTGTTATATAAATTTTCTGAATCCATGAAACCTATTTCCACGTTGATATGCTTGCAATATCACAGAATTGTGTGCTATACGGAAGAGTGGTGCGGCTGCTCCTTTGATTGATAATAGCTACCTGCATTTCTTGGTTGCAGATGTTTCGGCGGTTTTGTTTCTGAGGGCTATGGAATGACGGAGACTTCATGTCTTATTACTGGCACTCAACCTGGGGATTACTTATATGGTCACGTTGGATCACCAAGCCCATCTTGTGGTAAATTTCACATAAGTGGTTTCGTTTCAATTCTAGTTGGTTGTAGTAAGGTACCAATCCTCTAATATTTTAGTAAGTAACATGTACCGCAAATTTTTATATGTTTGGTTTTGGTATTGATTGGGTTCTGTTGCCTCGTCTATTAGAGGTGAAGCTCGCTGACGTTCCGGAGATGGAATATACAAATTACGACAAGCCTTACCCGCGAGGGGAGATCTGTGTTCGAGGCCCTACCCTCTTCAAAGGCTACTACAAAGATGAAGTTCAAACGTATCACTCGTGTTCTCTTTCCACATATCTTTCTATACTTGGCTATACCCAATCGCAAATGCCTTTTTTCATTTTAAGTGTGAAAGATAATAGAGCAATCACTTGGGCTGTAAAATTTCTACCCAGTACGTTTCAAATGGAAGCTGACTTTCACATCTATTTTTCATTGCAGACGGGAGATTTTTGATGAAGATGGATGGCTACATACTGGCGACATCGGGTGTTGGTTGCCAGGTGGTCGACTCAAAATCATTGATAGGTACTCTGGACTAGCGTCACCCTTAGATGTATGCTATTGATATTTTTCATCATTCAACGTCTGGTAGTCTAGATCAGTGTACCCAGTTGAGTATGTTCTACTCTTCTAATGTTCGAAGATCAATCCAACTTTGAATATTTCAGGAGCTTTCATGAGTTGTACGTTCTTTCCTTGGTTATTGCAGAAAGAAGAATATCTTCAAGTTGGCTCAGGGAGAGTACATTGCGCCCGAGAAGATTGAGAACGTCTACCTGCGAAGTCGGTTCATTGCACAGTGCTTTATTCATGGTGCGTTCATTCAATTAATGGAGGCATCCCTTCTCATTGTCTCAGTCATCTGCTTGTGGTTGAAACACCATGGTTACTGGGGTTGTGGGTGCTTTAAGAGCTCCTCTTTTTTCTTTTCAAGCTGAGGTTTAAACTTGAATTTTTATCAATATTATTCTACCTTGAGTGTTTATATTGCTACTCCTTCTTTATTGGTGTAACTAGTTGATAAATTTATACAGGTGATAGTTTCAACGCGAATCTTGTAGCTGTTGCTGTTATTGATCCAGAGAACTTACCTGCCTGGGCGAATTCGAGGGGTATAGAGGCAAGTATTTCATCGACTTTCGTGTTCATCTCCAAGAGCAATCAATATTCATAAAATGTATGGCGCCAAATGCAGAATCAAGGCGCTGTCTCTGTGTTGCAATTCAGACACAAACGTGGTCGGTGTTTGGAAGTGAAACAGAGTAAGCTAAAGAATTTTTGAATTGCCAAGGAACAGCAATGATCATTGATTAGCCTGACATTGATGATAAATTTTTATTGTTGGTGGGAAGCAGCATGCAGATGATTTGAAGCAGCTCTGTGATGATCCCGTTGTTCGAGCAGCTGTGCTTGCGGATATGGATGCTGTTGGTCGCGAAGCAAAGGTTTGATCTTAATAATTTGTACCATATTATATAGTACTAATAATGATAAGTTGTTACAAAACAGTGATTCATTTCTCTTAGTGTCATTGCTCTTGTTCATTGCGTTGCTGCTGGGTTCTGCACTACTACTTGGCTTTCTGACTGTTGCTGATTCACTGATTTCTATTTGCAGTTGCGGAAGTTTGAATTTGCCAAAGCTGTAACATTGAAAGTCGAGCCTTTCACAGTCGAAAATGGACTGCTTACACCCACACTCAAGGTAAATCTTACTTATTCTGTGTCAGGAATAAGCTTCTTGAAGAATTGCTTTAGTTTTCCTTCTTTACACCTAGTTATTTCTTGTATAACTCAGAAGAAACAAGTGGAGGGTAGTGATTTTGGTGAATTTTGAGAGTGCGCAGGTGAAGAGGCCACTAGCTAAGGCTCACTTCGCAAGGGCCATTGCTGAGATGTATGCTGAGATTGCAGCTAAGGAGGAATCTCAATAGCCACAGCAATCTATCAAATTGTAAGTAATTTTTTATGCCACACTTAACACTTCACAATGTTGTTGTCTCATCAGCGATTGAACAGGCATGAATGAGGTAGCACAGCAGTGCACGCTTTGTGAACTGTTCCAATTTAGAATAGTATAAAATTGAAAGGCATTCACGTCTCATGTATATATAAAGACTTACATTTTTATCCACCCAGGTCTATTAAAAACATTTGTTCTAAGCTCACCTATAAAATGCGAATGGTAGTATTTGCGCTGGCTATCTTTTTATGCTTGCTTCTCAATTATCGAAGGAATCTCTTATATATATATATATATATATATGTATATAATTATGAATATAGAAGATTAGGTTTTGAAATTTAAAAATTTAAAAGAACTTTCTAAGACTAGAATGGAATAAAAATTGTAGAGTTGCTTTTTCTTATTCCTCATTAAAATATCTAAGTCTCTGGTATCCAGTTCAATGCTGTTCAATAGTGGTGAGTTTAGAGACTTGTTTATTGTTTTTACATTAATTTTAATCTTGGTGTGGTTTGGTTTGTTTTTTTTTTTTCTTTAATTTTTTAATTTAGAAAATGAATAAATCTCACCAAATTATTGCACCTAAGGATTGGATCAATATACTAATGTTCAAAAGATCATGTGTCATGTGACCAATTGACTTGGAAAAAACACAATCATGTTATTTCCAACAAGCTCTTAGAAATCATCAACTCAATCACAACAATCATTCAAGGTCACAACTATGTGAAAGAAATAGGAAGAGCCAAACACCCTTATATGAAACCACATAGTTTTCTAATTTGTCAAGTATTGGACATGATCCAATCTTTATTCAATTGAGGTCATGTACAAAAGGGTGGATCTCTTGTGAATCACATCATCTAGTCCACAAGCTAATCAAGGACAAGTCTCTCAACTTGCATTTACATTTGCATCTTGTGAAGTCTTTTTTTATAGGTGACAAACATCAACAATATTAAGAACCAAAATGACAATAATGTTGCAATACAAATTTCACCCATGGTGTGTCTTCTTCATGTTGCATTCTTTATTCAGTGCATAATGAATTAGAAGACAATTAGAATCATGACAAGGATGTTGGTTATTAGTATGTAAAAGTGGCTGTTCAAATAAGACCAAGCAGACAACATGGTTGGCAATGGTTGCAATGCACAAGAAGAAGTTAGGAGATTTACATCTTGAATGTAGATAACTATAAGAGAAGTGTCCACATGATAAAAAGAGTGCATCAACATAATAAAAGAGAGTGTCCAGCTAGCAATTTCTTTGATTAATGATCATGACTTGATTTCTTTTAACATTTGTTTCTTCTTCTTTAAAATATGTATTAAATGTCAAGTCAAGACATAAATTGCATCTTTTATTAAGGTATTCTATCTAGCTTATAATTTATCATCTTTAAACTTCAACTACACTAAACATATTAATGAATTATTATTAATTTGTGTTGAAAAAAACTAAAGAGAAATTAAGGATAAGTCAAATGATAGTATTCATATTTAGTTAATATTTCATATTATTTCATATTAAAATTTTGAATTAAGACATTTTCATTGCAGAGCACTTAAAGCTTTAGAGAAACCCTTACTCTTTATTTAGGATTTAAAAAATATATATTCTTTAATCAAAGCTTTATTTCTTCTGAATTTGTCACTCTTCGCGACACCCAATTGAAAGTGTCGATGAAGGAAAAGACTAAAGTGGGCCTCAGAAACTCTCACCGACTCTTCCGAAAGCTTGTCCATTCCATCGTTTCTTTCTTCCTTCCTGCAGAATGTTCGTGAAGGGAACTGAGAACGGAAAAACGTTGCCTTTACGGTGAAGTGTTGCTGACGCCGAGGGTGCCGCCAAGTGCCACTGGTGAGGAATCCCACGCCTGGCAGCGGGCATTTCGGCAACTTTCGGAAGAGCCGGCAAATCAAGAGGCGTGATGGAGGATTAATCAGCCAGCTCGTGTCCCGAAGAAGAAGACGAATGCGAGTGATCATCCTTGTCCACGCAGATGTTGTTTCGGAGTCAGTTGTTATCTATCGTTGCAGTCGCACTTGGATGGAGAAGCCCCAGGGATGGTCGTCACTGACGCGCCAGATGCTTAACAGCTCCTCGTCCCGTGACGAAGATCCCTTCCCCTCGTTGCAAGGCGCGGGGGCGGGGGATTCCAAACCAACAACTGTGGGTGTTGGGGGTTCACGGCGACCAGTGTTGCAGGCGCCATTTGTGAGTGTGGTCGGCAAGGGTCGTCTACCGACTAGGGGCAGAGGGAATGAGACGAATTTGAATCGCGAAGACGCCGCGGTTGCTAGATTGCGGGAGCGGTATGGCTGGGCGGATGATCGGTTGCTGCGGGACGTGTTGCAGGCCGTCGGGGGCGACGAGGATGTCGCGTGTGGGCAGTTGGATGCCATGGCGGAGCCCTCGTCGCCTCCACCTGAAGGGCCGGGAGGGAAATTTGACGTAGCTGGTGATGGGTTGCGTTCTGCTGGCGCTGTGGAGTGCGAGAAGAATGATGTTTATTTGAAGAATCGGAGAGAGGCTTTGCGGATGAGTCGGTAAGGGAGAGGGGTTTCTATTCGGGTCGTGTTTTTTTTGTTTTCGTTCCTGGGGTGCTTTGACGGAGTTGTTCCTCTTCTTTTTGAGACCGTATTCTGTCCTCCCATGTTCGTCACTGAGACATGAACTCTTTTACCGTGGCATAGTGCTAGGGGGAAGAATGCTCGGGCTGCCTACAACGCGTACATGGCAGGGGATCACGCTCTCGCAAAGCAGTATTCTCGTGAAGCTCACGAAAACTGGAAGACCGCTGAAATACTGCACGCGCAAGCTGCGGAAGAGATACTTTATTCTAGAAATGCAGGTCTGTGGCACTCCAAATTTCTGTCGTCGTTATGACGAATTTCTTCGGGAAAGATCTCAATGGCTGCCGGGCAAATGGTTTGAGGTTATCTTTGACACTTATGTAGGACTATGTGTGCTCCGCGTAGAAGAACAATGGTTGATCGTTATCTAACTTTTTATATTCATCGTCGTTCATGTGACAAGAATTGTATGGGTCAGTCTACCTTTGCAGACCTTTATGTTCGTTTGTTGTGCAGTGTTCACATTCGTGGCGTCTTGTCCCACAAAAAATCGAAAAACAGAATGCGATATTTTCGACTTGCTTTCAGTGCATTGTTGTTTTTTGACTTTGATTATTTATTTATTTATTTATTTTCCTTTGTGTAGACGGGGTTTTCAATGTGTGGACGATTGATCTGCATGGTTTACACGCAACTGAAGCAGTCATGGCTCTTCAAGAACGGCTTGCGTATCTCGAGGAAGAGTTGGCAAAGAATCCAGGTTTTCTTTACAGCTCACAGCGAGTGCCAAACTCGCTCTCAGACGTGAAAGGAGAAGGGTTGGGTGTCAATGGACTAATGAACGGCAAGCATGAACAGTCGTTACCTTTAGCGGCTTCTCGGGCCGTTGTGAAAAGTGACCTCTCCGTCATAACAGGTATTTTATTTCTCAGACCTAAACTGGGTTTACGATTAGTACGCGAGCAAGAAATGCAAGTCCGCCGTTGTTGATGATGGGTTTGCAGGCAGGAATATAGTTGCATCTCTGCGGATTGTTTTGCCTACATATGATATGGTAGCCCAGCATCTTTTCAATTCTAAAAATGGACGTTTTTTCATTTTTATTTTCTCTTTTATTGGTATTTATTTTGTGCAACACAATTTCCAGGTGTTGGGCGGCATAGTAAGGGTGGTCCTTCTCTTCCATTGGCAGTCAAGAACTTCCTTCTCAGTAATGGGTATCTTCATTAAACCCAGCACCACGGAGCTCATTAATCACGAATTTCCGAGTGCTTTTCTTTGTGAGAAGGAGCATGCAAGGCTCATGTTTTCCATCGGGAGCAAATGATTTTGATGAGATTGAGATTCCTACTTTTTGGGTATGTCTTTTAGTGTGTTTGTGCAAAGTGTTTGGAGAAGGGTCAGGCTGCTGATACGATTGCATGAGTTGCAGGTACAAATTTACTGAACCAAGGCCTGGTGCTGTGTCTGTAGCTCCGAAGCGGCACTACGCCTGAGTAGATTGTCGGTGTACAGTTCCCTTTGTGGTTGTACCATTATTGTCTTCATCAGATGCCGACTTGATCTGAACTTGTTATGCTTCAAAGCTTGCACACCAGTTTTGATGTCGGCAACAGTTTGGTTCTGAGGCACGAAATTACGCATGTGGCCATTGCATGAAACATCTTTACATACGCTGCTACGGCAGTACTAGAAACTGTGTAGCCATGGGCACTTGCTGTTTCAGTTTTGTAATTTTAGACATGGTGAGGTCCAACTCAGGTGGTGAGCTTAGAGCACGTTGTTTGACACATAGGACTTACAGGGGCACAATCTACAAACCTCAGTTTTCGTCCCATCAAATTAGCCGTAGTAATCCCTGTGTATCAGCCTGACAATGTACCATATCTTGAGAAAGTATGTTCCAGAAAAATCTGGTGTTTCTGGTGCTTTGTAAGGTAGTGCAAAAATAGGTCTTCGAAACTCCGAAGATTTTGAGAGGCTCTTTCTGTGCAGTGGACGTGATTTTAGGACTTGCTAGAAACGAATTGCTGGATTTTCTTGTCCAGGTCAAGTAATCCATTCGTTTAGGGAATGTTTGAAGTTATTTTGACATCTCAGTATCGGAGGCATGGCGAAGGGATGTTACACTATAAGTAAATGTTGGTGGAGAGGAACATCTATGATATGTATTTACGTAGCAGCAGGTATATGAATAGAAGTAAGAGTTTGAGAAACAACACTGTTGGATTGAATGATGCTCTTCATTAGTGAACATGGAGAATGCTTTGCGAATCGAGGTTGTCACCATGGCCACACTCTTACATGATCAATTACTGTCGTAGATATATTTGAAAAAACATATTTATGGAGGCATGGAGAACAATTTCTCCATTATCTATTGTTGTTGATTACACATGTGATTTTTCATTTTATTTATTTGGTTTCAGAAAAGCCAATAATTGCACATATATATTTTAAAAAACATGGTTTGAAGTCTAATAGAAAAGGATATAATTGAGGTAGAGTTTATAAAAAAGGTTTTTGAAATGTGTTTTTGAAAACTTTCTCTGATAGAAATGCTACAACTATCTAGGAATATGTGCAATTATTGTTCACATGGCAGAGAAATAACAACATTTTACATTCGTTAAAACACTAAAAATATTCTTGAATAATTTTTAGTATCTTCTCTTTGTTTTGTCCAGAAAACTCTCTTTATCTGTCAAAATAAAATTAAAAAAAAATTCTGTAAAATAAATGGTGGAAACAACCACTAATGAGCTAAACTTTTATTGTTTATCAAACCAATGGTTTTATCTTCTTAAGAAATAAATAAATACATATATATATATATATATATATATGTTTAAAAATTTCAGATTAGTTTGTGTTTTTTTGTAATAAGTATTTAAATTTTATTTCCAATTAATACGTGTTTAAAATATATATATATATATATATATATATATATATATATATCTTCTATTAATTTTAGTATTGAGCAATCTATATTGATGTTTTAATTATAGCTAAAAATGTTATAAGTAAAGTACTAAGTGCTGTATATGTATATTAGTATTCTAATAATTTCTAAGATTTTAAAGATATTCAAGCAAGTAAAATAATATATGATATTAATATACTAAATATACTAAATAATATATCTAAATATACTTATATAATATAACTAAATATTTTAATGTAAAATTTTCTTATAAAGATACAAAATTCTTTATTCATCTCAAATTTATGAAAATCCATAGATTTCAATGACAAAATTAAAATTCAAAAAATAAAAAATTGTAACCATCTTAATAATAAAAAGTGGTTATTTGTTTTACAAATTTCACCAATAAATTACTAAAAAATTATATTAAATTTAAACTTATCAAACAAGTTGTAATGCATATATCTTTATTTATTTATTTATTTATTTTAATTTTTTCTTAAAAATTTCAAAACTAAATATTAAAATATAAAAATTGATTGCAATTACATATAATACGACTTAATTTGTTACTACAACCAAATTTTTATAATGAATTTAATGTATGAAAAGAAATCTATAACCAAGTCTATCAGCTTCAAATAAAATTTTGGTCTTTTATGCTAAATTATATAATAAATTCAAAGCTAATTGTATGTTTTTGGTAATCCATAGTTTTTCTCTTTACCATAAGTTCAAAATAAATCCAAGAATTGAATTTATTAAGAGTAAACTTAAAAATTAAGAATAATTTTTTTTGTAAAAAATATCTAAATAAGACATAAGAAGTAGTAATAGCCATACCATCATAAGTATAGATATGAAGTCTCAAAGAATGTAATTGTGAAAAAAATAATATTTATTTCTATTATCACATTTATTCATTGATTAGAACAAGTGAGATAGATGAGAGAAGATCTTTCCCATACTTCTTCGGCAATTGCTCAACAACCATTTGTTGACTATTTATTTGCAAAGCCTATGAATTGCATCCATCATCTATACAAAAGCCACAAGAATTGCAATATTGGCATTGCTAGGATCTTCACATGATTCCATATACATCGAGTTGATTGATTTGTTTTTAAGATGTTTATAACATATTTGCATTCAAACAATCCACATCAAAGCTTAAAACCAATAGAAGAATTAGCAAGGATTACACAATGCACATTTCATGAGCATAAAAATCTTTAAGCTATAGATAAAGTTCTTGTCTTTGATCCTGTGCTTCCATACTTCTTCTCAAAATATAGACATAGACATATTCTTATCTTTTCCTACAAGATCTTGAATACATCAAAATCACTTAACCATGTAGTATACTAGACTATATATGTGACCATCTATAATTCCAAAATATTGTGAGCATGTTAATAATATGATATATGAAATTACAAACATTCATCATCCCTTTTGTTTGAATGAAAAAATTGTCTTAGACCTTTAGATATTATAATCATCTTTTCTTTTGAATTCATTATATATTATGGCACATTATGCATATCTAATTCTATTTATTATGCTTATTGTAATATGGTATCAAAGCACACATAGTGTTGGATAGAATGATGTTTTATTGTAATATGACTAATGAATAAAAAAAAAAGCTCACATTATAAAATATCTTATTTCAAAATATTATAATAAATCACCTTAAATATATAAATAATAATTAAAGAGGTAATAAAATTAAATAGTACAAATTTTGCCTTTTTATAAAAAGACTTTTACTTACTTTATAGGGCCATAAATAAGGTATAATTAGATAAATTAGTAAAAATAATATTATAAGAATCTTTAAGTCATAATAAAGAATAGATTTTAGTAAAAATTTCTTAAGAAAATCTTATATTGATATACAAAGAAGACCAATTTTGAACTAGAATCCAAACCAAATTCTAGGACATAACATTACATACTTATAGCAAATGTAGAGTTTTTTTTGTTGAAAAAAGAATAGAATTTAAGGATAGATAGGAGAGAGATTCTTCAAAGGTTAATTTTAAGTGATTTGAATTTGCAATGAATTTATTAGAGCTTTGTAAAGTCTATTTTCAAGGATATTTTTGGAACAATTCTAGTTTTTGAAAAATAAAAAGAGTTTATATTGTAGAACTTTTTCTAATATTGGTAGTAGATTTATAAGTAAAAATTTGTGAATTTTCAATAAAAATTTTATTTCAGATGTGTGTTTTAAGTTTGAGCTTAATCAATTGATTTATTTTAAGGTTATTGAAACTCAAGTAAATTTGGAACTTAGAAATTGGAATTCAGAAGATTAATGAGAGTTTCTAAGATTAATAGAAATACACATATTGGTTTAAAATATAGATTTTGATGCTAGAAAGAAAATTTATTTTTAACAATTTTGAAAAATTTTAGAGCAATTGGATAATAAAATTGAGAGATATTGATACTAGGAGATAAACATTAATATTAAAAAGGGATGTTGACAGATATCCAAGGAAATTATGAAGTTGAATACTCATATAGTAAGTTTGATCATCTTTAAATTTATTTTGCTTCTTGTCAATTAAGATATTGAAGAATGATAATTTTTTTTGTCAAAATAAATAATTAAATTATTAATTTTTAAGATTTTAATTTGTTAAAGGTTTGCTTAGAATTTGATAAAGGTTTGGTGATAATTTATTAAGAATTTAGGATTTGATTAAGATTTGGTTAAAATTTGAATAAAATTTCTTTAAAATTTAGATATTTTTTTAAAATTTAGATATTTTTTTAAAATTTAGATATTTTTTTAAAATTTAGATATTTTTTTAAAATTTAGATATTTTTTTAAAATTTAGAATTTGATTAGAATTTAATTAGGATTTCATTAGAATTTTATTGAAGTATATTAAAGTTTTTTTAAGGTTTATTTGGAATTAATTATAATGTAACAAGATATCTTGGATATTTTTAAGGTTGATAGGATGTACTAAAGTTAATTAGAAATTTATTTAAGTTTTTTAAGGTTACAATAAGATATTTATAAATATATGTATTTTTTTGGATTATTAATTAAACTTCCTGGCAAGTTAAAATCCTTCCAAAATTAGATGTTCAAAGCATTCTTAAATTAATTTTTACTTAATAAAATAGTGAGTGAGTTGTGAGGCATAGTCTTTGATTAATATTAATTATAAGATTATTTAGATGTAGTCCTTAGGAAAATAGAAATAGTCTGACTTATTAATATTATTTATAAATATAGATTTGGAAGTTAGATATGTATTTAAATTAATGAATTTGGAAAGACACTCCATTTATATAGTTTGGAGTATTAAAATTAAGATGATTTTAGTACAAGATGATCTACATAAATACATATAAGTAGAAGAATGGGCCTCAAATTCAAGAATCTTTAGTGTTAGAATTTCCCAAATAAGAATTGAATCAACAACAATAACAAGAATATGCACCATTGCATGATAAGCTCTATCAACAATTCCTTCAAATACAAAAGCGAAATATTTTAGAGTAAGATAAATCATAATATTTATAGTGTTTGATTAAATCTTTGTCAATATCGTATACATTATAGAACCGAAAAGTATTTGATGACAATTATAAAAATTCTATGATATCAAGAATAATTAATGATGACCATCTTTAAAAGAAAGTTTCTTTTCATTTTCATTAGCTAAAAGAATGTCAATTAAAACTTGTCATCATCAGATCAAAAACTTGGTAATTTAGATAATAAGTTTTGTAGCAATTTTAATCAATAAAAACTTGGTAGATTTTACCTTGTCAAGTCTTCTAAGTTCTTGATTGATCTTCAAATATATTCAAAGGGGGAAAAAATATCAATTTATATCCTCCAAACTTAAAAGTTTATTCTTATAAGAAGAAATAAGTAAGACTATCAAAAAAGATTAATAAAAAGTAGAAGAAGTTTTATATGTTATATCTAAGAATTAGTATGGAACAAACTTCAGAAGGTAAAATACAAATTACCATAATGAAGATTTTGATGGACAAAGCTCTAGGACGCAATTAAACTACAAAAGTAGATCAAGTCACTCTTGAATTAATCTTTCAAAAATCTAGTGCCACAAATATCATAAATTTGGTTATAGTGCCTAAGATTGCAAGGTAAAATTAAAGATATGCACATCCAACTTACTAAATTAAAAGGCAATGAAAGATACATTAATTCTACCAAATTTGACCGCTGTCGTGATTTAATACGAATATATAGTGAAATTATAATCAAAATTGAATTTTTAATTAATATCTAATTATCTTAGTTTAATTATAATTTGAGGTATCTAAACATGGATTTTATAGAAGCCTCTTAGGTTATTTTCTTATCTTAATAGTTAGTAGGTTGAAGGTTAGTTAGTAATTTTACCTTCTAGGTTGTAGAGACTCTTCTACTACCTTAGAAAGACCATAAATTGATAAAATCAGATTAGAAGAGATAAATAATTAGTATAGTTGGTACTAGGGTTAAGTTGAGAGTAGGATTGGACTAAAAAATCCTTAGGATAGGTTAGATTGATACTTGGAGGTCGACCGTTTGTGAGACAGGGTCAAAATCAGACCTCTAGCCATTAAAATGATAGCCTAGGGCAAAATAAGGTTTCATTTGAAGATCGAAGGATAGGATTTGAGAGTTAGATTGAAGCTCTTTTCAAAGGCATAAGGGTTGTTTTTGGAAGGTTTTTGAGGAGCTAGAAATTATTATTCAAAGTCAAGGTTTGTATTGGTGATTTGGGTTTTATATAAAATAAATAAGGCTAGCAATTTGGCTACTTCATGTAATTAGTGTAGCATCTATGGTTCAAATTTTGATATTATTTGGATTATTGAGTGTGATAAGTTTATACAAAATTTTGTGATAATTTAACGGTGTGGTTTAGAGATATCTAGTTTTTAGTACAAGAGGGTTTCAGAAGTTGGCAGTTTGGAATTAGGTAGGGTTTCTATGATATCTAAAGATCTGCTACTCAGATCAAGGTGAAATTTGGCATGGTATTGAAAGACTTAAAGATCAATCTAAAAACCAATTTTGGATTTAATTTAGTAGTTGAAGAAGGAGAAATCACTGCTGGGATTTTTGCTTCACTTTTCAAATTGATGGATGAGTGATATCAGTGCAATTTTTGGAGGTTTTTTCACAATCTGTAATTTGGATTGGACTGAAAATTCTTGACTCTATAGAAGACTTACATTGACAATTGCATGCAAAATTTTACATCAAGTGGACGGTTAGATTAGATGTTACAGCTTGCTAAAGCTCACTGATTATAATTGGAGCTTATAAGAAAAATCTAAATTGCTTAAATATGTAAGTAACAAGGTAATTGAGATTTATGTATGATTAAGGCTACTAAGAAGAGTATTTTTTTAGCACTTTTGAATTAAAATTCAGATTATATTCTTCTCATATGGATGAAACCTATTAGGGTTTCTTAGATACTTATGAAACACAACCTCACCTTCTATTGCTAGGTGCCCGGTGCATTCCTAAACAAGACAACACGTAATACAATACTGCAATAAAGAAGATAATAAAGACAAAGTTCTAAATGCTAATATGGATGCTTTTCATTCTAAAGAAGATTAATTCTTAGATTCCAAAACAAGCTCTTATATAATAAATAATAAAAAACTATTAACAAATATAATAAATAAAAAAATTCTAATATTAATATAATTAGTGATCAAATCATGCCAATAAAAAGAAAAGATACTACACTTATTTCAAATTCTACCAAAAAGAATATACAAGTAAAAATCATTCTTTATATTTCAAGAGTTAAGACCAATTTTTTATAAGTTGACAAATTTGTAGATTTAAGCTATTTAGTATTATTGTCAAGGATATGAATCTTGAAGAAAAAAAATTCTCAATATACTCTTATATCATTGAAACGAACTAGAAAGTCACTCAAAGATGATATAATATTAAATTAGAATGGCTATTGCCAAAAACAAAAAGACTAGAAAGTCTTGAAATAAGACTAAGGACTAGAAAGGCATTGACAAGAGTGAAGAAGGCTTCACTCTTCCCTCTATATATATTCTTTAACTATAAGGTACGTAGTGATATTCTATAGGATCTCTAACATATGTTGACTTTGCTAGCCACATGTCTTAACTTGCAAGGTAAGTTACCTATGTATGTATCATATAGTTAGCTTGTTCTACAAGCTACTATATGGAGTTAACTTGTTCCACAAGCTACCAATATGTGGTTAATTTGTTAGCCAAGTTTCTAACCTACGAACACATCTAAAGTCAAAACCGTATCTATGAAGCTTCTAGGATGCTTTTCTATAAGACTTTATGAAATTAATCTATATTTATCTATTTCTACCTAATCATATAAGTAACTATTGAGATAAATGTATATATTTGTGACATTATCTTTCTTTCTAGGAACGAATTCCACAAGGAGCGATTATCATCTTCATGGATCTTGCAATTCTTCATCTTGATTTTGATGGATGTCATCAATGAAAGGCCTCAATCTTCTTTATTGCATTTGTAAGATTCTTTGTTAGCTCTCATATACATTTACTAATATCATATCTATGCCATTGAATAAAATATTCTAATCTATTTTTGTACTACCTTGAATCTAAGATTTCTTCCACCTCATACTTTTGATTATTATCCACTTTTATAGAAGGACGTGGCATTTATTTTCTTTCCAAAATATTCATTGTCTTATATAGCTAAAGAAGAGATATATGAAATATATGGTGGATCTTTATAAACTTTGGTAGATGTAATTGATAAGCAATAAAATTGATTTTTTGACAAATTAGAAAAGATCTCAGTCTACAATAGTTCAACTTATCACAATGATGAGTAGTCTTGATATTGTCATAAAGTAATCATAGCTTGTCATCCACATTGAATTGTGGTGCTCCTTGCAATAGGCATTCGCATTAATCTTTTGTCATCCTTGAACTTCCTTTAATTGTGTCTTCATTGTTGCATGTAGCTTTGATAAATAATTTTCTAACTCTTTTTTCCATAGGATTATCAACTTTTGAAAAGTCAAAAGTATCAAGTGATGGATGATAACCATAATTGGTAAAGAAATGTGTTTGTTGAGTAGAAGAATATACCAAATTATTGTATGCAAAGTTTGCCAATGACAAAAGAGTTGTCCAATCATCTTGATGATAGTTGATGGTACACTTCAAATACTACTCTAAAACTTGATTCACTTATTTTATTTGTCCATCAATTTGAGGATGAAAAGCTGAAGAGAGCTTTATATCCTTCTTTAGAATCTTGAATAGGATTTTCTAAAATCTTAATACAAATTGAATCCACCTATCTAATATAATATCCTTTGGCAATCCTTCATAGCAGTAGATATTGTCAATGAAAAGCTTAGCTATTTCTTTACTTGAAATAGATTTTATACATGGTACAAAATATGCCATTTTGGTGAAGCAATCTAAAATTATGAATATAGAGTCATATGAACTAAAATTTAGAAGATCTATAATAAAATCTATAGAAATAAAAGATCATAGTTGTTTGGATGTAGGCAATGTTTGAAAAAATTGATAGAATTGATGACAAAGAGTTTTTGATTTTAAACAAACGTCACATGACTAAACAAAGTCTTTTACCGCCTTCTACGTTTTTTGCTACCAAAATATTTGGATATAAGTTCTAAAGTCTTGTTGTATCCAAAATGTTATGCTGCTGAAAAGTCATGACATACTTGAAGAACACATAAACATGCTTCTCTTTCTTGAAAATATATGTGTCTTTCAAAATAGAATAGGTGATTTTTGAACTCAAACTTCAAAATATAATGAGACTTAAAAGAAAGATTCTTAATATCAAGAACATGAAGATCAAGACATACTTCATTGAATTTATTTGACAAAGGTCGAATCAATAGCCAGTGTTTATTTCATTGCTCAAAGATAAAAATGCTCTAGCTTCAAAAAGATTATTTTTTATTGATAAAAAAATATGTCTCATTTTTTTGATATAAGATAAGAGAGTCTAAAAAGAACATCTAATAAACCTTGTTGTTTTCCATATCAATATGTGATCTTTAAATCAAATTTTGATAATGATATGCTCTAACAAGCTTAGTAAGAATTAAAAATATGTATCAATATGAACCATTTGAGGTTCTTATGATCTGTATATACTGTGACTGGACTTGAAGTACCTTCTAGGTAATGACGTCATTTTTGAAATGAATCTAGAATTATAAGAAGTTCTTTGTCATGGATCTTATAGTTAATCTCAACTGCTAAAAATTTCCTCTAATGAAAAGCTAATAGATGGAGTTTGTCATTTGTTTCCATTTGTGACAATACTACACTCAAGGCAAAGTTTGATGCATCTATTTTCATGAAAAATGTCTTAAAAAAATTAATACAATATAAAGTTGGTACAAAAGTAAATTCCTTCTCTAAAGTAATAGACAATGCTTTGGCTTCTTTATTCCACTTAATTTTGTCTTTACAAGTCAAACATGTAAGTAGAGCTATAATTTGAAAAAATTTCTTGATAAAGATTCAATAATAATTAGCAATGTCCAAAAAACATTGCATATCTCTTATTGTTCTTGGAATCTTCCAATCCATGATAGTTTGGACCTTCTTTGGATCCATCATAAGACCTTCATTGGAAATGATGTATGTCAAAAAGTCAACTTGAATAGTATAGAATTCACACTTTTATCTTTGTATATAATTTTACATCTCTTAGTTTTTGTAATACATGACAAATATGAACTTTATGCTTTTTTTTGTTCTTAAAATAGATTAAAATGTTGTCCAAATAATACACAATAAAATCATCAAGACACTCACAAAAGACATCATTCATTAGATATTGAAAAGCAATTGGTGCATTTATAAGTCTAAAAGATATGACATTATATTCAAAATATCCATACCTAGTTTAAAAAGTAGGCTTTCATTCATTTCCTTATTTGATGTGAACTAGATTATATGTTCTTCGTAGATCTATTTTTGTATAGATCTTTGCTTGATTTAGTTGATCAAAAAGTCCTCAAATCAAAGATAAAAGATATCTATTTTTGATGGTGATCTTCTTAAGTCTTTGATAGTCCACACACATCCACTTTTTTTCTTCACAAACAAGATAGAAGCTCCGATTGGAGATTTAGAATGGTATATAAAGTTTTTAGCTAAGTTTTCATCAATATATTCTTTGAGTAAAACCAACTTATTTTGTGATAGGCTATAGATTGATCCAAATGGTGGTTGATTTCTTTCTTGAAGATCGATAAAACAATCATAAGGATGATGTTCTAGAAGAATATTTACATTTTGTTTTTCAAAAATGTCTTAGAAATCTTGATACTGGTTAGGAATACCACTTGATATCTTCTCACTATCAATAATGGGTGTGGCATATATAGCAGAAGATGGCCCTTCATTTGTGGCATGCATGAAAGTTCTTGCATCTATCAATAATGGTTTGGATGTACTAGACTTATAGATTTTTACTTACCTAGTAGGATCCTAAATTAAACTATGGAAAAAATCAAGATTGTGAGAAATTCAATCTATTTGAGGATTATTTCTTTTTAGCTATGATAATCCTAAAATAATTGGATTAAAAAGAGATTTAATTATATTAAATATTACTAAACTATTGTGACCACTAGTTGCTACTTCTACAAGAATAATTTTATGTATAACATCTCTAGAAGATAATGAATGTCTATCTATTACTTCTACATGCAAACATTTGATTTTTTTAACTAAAGATATATCTTGATTTTTTGCAAAGTCTTTATTTATAAAATAGATTGAGGCTCCTGAATCCAATGTTGCTAAGACTTTGTGATTATTTGGTCCTAAACAGACTTCTATTATAAAACAAGATAAGGGATCTAAAGAGAGAATAGGACCTTTATTAGATATTGCATATGATTCCAACCGCACAGTTCCTATTGTAGCTCAAGCAACTTATTTTTTAATACATTATCTTCTTTGGTAACCATGCTTTTTATTTTGTGGTTGCATTGTTTCTTTGGACAATGTTGAGTAATGTGTTTAGCTTCTCCATAATATAAGCATAAGCTCTCTTAACGTTGTCAAATCTTTTTCTACTCTATGAGGGATTTAAAATATACTATATCAATTTTTATTGGTTTTGGCCTCGATGAATAAGTTTTTGAAAACTTAGGAGTTGCTGTCATTATTTGGTTTGTTCATCTCCAGCCAAATCTTTATTCTTGATGTCTTTCAAATAATTGTTTGTTGTATACAATGGCTTGAGCAATAAATTATTTCAAAGATTTTATCTTTGGTATTGTCAATAGCAAATCTTTGACATTATCTTTCAATCCATATCAAAATTGATTGATAAGGGCTTTGTCATTCAAGTTCATATCACAAGGAAGGTTTTGGAATTCAGTAGTATATATAGTGTCTAACTATGATCTTTGTTGTAAAGATAAGAACTTAGTCTCTACTACTCTTTCTGAATAACTTTCTTTGAATGTAGCCATAAACACTTCTAAGAATAAATTCAAATTATAAATGAGTTGCAAATCTATTTCTATTAAAGGTACAAACTAAGAAAGAACACTTCTTGATAGAAATGCGCCTATATATCCAACTTAAGCAAATCCATCCAGTTATTGGAAAAGATGCAATCTTAGATAAAGCTTGACTTGTTGAAAAAATCCTCAAAATTTTGATCTTGTTTCATGAAACTTCTCAAGTGTACTAATCCTTGTCCTTGTCATGTTTGTAGAAGCAAGAGTGTTTGGATTTAGTTGCGAGGTTGATCTACTTACTTCTTTTAATAATACAACTTCTTGCCACAAACTATGAACTTCTTCTATAGGCATAGGCATAGTACTTCTATGATTCATGTTGGAAATATGTGAAATTTCTACTTTTAGAGTATTAACAAGCTCATAAAGATTTGCAATAGTTGAAAATCTATTCTCACTTTTACTAAGTGTAGCATCCATAATCTTTCCTTTTATAAATAAAAAAATTTTAAAAAGTTAAATTAGAGGAAGATAATCAACAACCTCTAATATCAAATGAAAATTTCCACAAAGAAGGGTAATCCACTCTCTTTAAAGAAAAGATCAATGTTAAAAAATAATATTTTTTACTTAAAGGTGGATAGTTTATAACCTTCAAAATACAACAGTAAAAGTGGAGTAATCCACTCACTTCTTAAATAAATCAAAAACAATAAATTAGTACTCTTATCAAATTGTCAAAGACATGAAACTTTAAGAAAGAAAATCTTCAATAAGTTCTTGTGTCACTAAAGAGAACTAGAAAGTCACTCAAAGATGATATAATATTAAACTAGAATGGCTATTGCCAAAAAAAAAAAAGATTAAAAAGTCTTGAAATAAGACTAAGAACTACAAAGACATTGACAAGAATGAAGAAGGCTTCACTATTGCTTCCATATGTACTTTCTAACTAGAAGCTATATAGCGATATTCTATAGAACTTCTAACATGTGTTGACTTTACTAGCCACATGTCTTAACTTGCAAGGCAAATTACTTATGTATGCATGACATAGTTAGCTTGTTCCAGAAGCTACTATATGGAGTTAACTTATTTTATAAGCTACTACATGAAGTTAATTTGTTCTATAAGCTACTCCATAGAGTTAATTTGTTCTATAAGCTACTACATGAATTTAACTTGTTCTACAAGCTACCAACACGTGGTTAACTTCTTGGCTAAGTTTCTAACCTCCAAACACATCTAAAATCAAAATTGTGTCTATAAAGCTTCTAAGAAGCTTTTTTTTAGAAGAATTTATGAAATTATTTATTATTTATTTACTTCTATTCAATCATATAAGTAACTATTCGAATAAATATAAATATCCATGACAATTATTCAATTCAAAATGGTGCTATATTAATAAATATTGTATTTTGTGAAGTTTGCTTGAGAATACATTAGGCACCTGACTATAGAAGATAAATGGAGCTTGCAACAAGAAGATACTAATAATTCTAATAAAATCCTAAATAAACTTTGATTAAATTATAAAAATTCTAATCAATCTTTAATTTAACTTCAAAAGAAGTTTTAAAGAATTTACAAAAAAAAAAAAAAAAAAAACTTAATCTTAAATATATATATATATATATATATATATATATATATATATATATATATAATAAAAAAATTCTAAAATATATGAAAAAAATCTTTAAAAGATATTTAAAATAAAAAATCTTGAATAAATTCTAATAAAATTTTAATAAAATTTTAAGTCTTAATTGAATTTTAATAAAATTTCAATCAAATCTTGAATTATAATTAAAATTAATCAAATACTAAACAATTCTTTATCTTTAAATCTTAAAAAAATCCTAAACAAATTTTGAAATAATCCGAGGAAAATCTTAAATAAATCTTAATCATTTACTATACTTGTTTTAAAATCTCAATAAATATTAATTAAACTATTGAACTATATTAATATTTTATCTAAATTTTAATCTATAAATAATTTACAATTACACAAAATTTGAAAAAGTTAAATTCACCAATTGAAAGAAAAGCTCTCAAAACCTCTTGTATGTTGGCCACCTTATTTATTTAACTTGAGTATTAATTTTCCAACAAAGATTTTGCCTTGTTAAACCACTCAATTGCTCCAAAAATTTGCTAGTATATAGATATTTAAGTCTAAATTGCACTCATCTACTTTTGCTTCAATCAAGCTAACAAATATTGCAAGATTGTAAAATTTTCACTAGCCCTAAATTTTAATTATTTTAAATTATAATCCACAAAAACTCTTATAACCTTCACTCTCACCACTTGATTGACATCAAATTTCTTATATATATTATCAACAAGCACAATGACAAATTAACAAATTTCACCCATAAATATGCCATGACACTTATAAAAACATCAAATTAGTAAATTTCTTTTTATTTTTTAATATCCAAACCCACTAAATACACTTCATACTTTGAAAAGCTCCAAAAACCTCAATATACCTTTAAATTACATAAAATAAATTCTTAAAAATCCTTTCATAAATTTGCTCTCAAATACAATTCTTCAATCAATGGAAAAATCTTAGAGTCATTGTAGGTGTATAGTTTTGTACCTTGAGGTGTGATTTCAACCTTTGTTCATAATTGATCTTCTCTGGATATTAATTCTTTATATTTTGAGATAGTTTTTACTAAAATCTATTCTTAATTTTTTTCTAAACATGTTTATATCAATTAATTTTTTCATTTACTTTGATTTGGCTCATTTATGCTTCTACAAAGTAAATAGAAGTCTCTTTTATAAAAAAATAGAATCAGAACTTAAGTTTTTGCTATCTTCTTATTATTTATTCTTATTTTTTAACTATATCTTTTTATTAAGTTCTTCTATAATAAAATAATTTTTTCTTCTTTCACCTAATCACTGTGCTACTATAGTATAATGTAAAGATTCTAATAAAATATATTTTGAAGTAATATGAGCCAATAACAAGTTGTATAAGGTTGAGAGAAACTCAATTCATCTATATACCATGAAACTTATATAGTATGTAGTATAAATATAGTATATTTGGCAACCACCATCACTGCTATAAGACAAATCAAAGCTACTTCAAAAAATAAGCTTCTTCAAATTACTTATAATAAAGTAAAACTATGGCATTGTTAAATTGGCTATATTAATTACCAAAATCTTTTCAAGTGACAAAAAACAAGCTTATTTTTGGCACTCCAAAACTACCCCTTATTAAATTCACAACGAAAGCTACCTCAAAAAAAAAAAAAAAAAAAAAAAAACATTGCTTAAAAGACAATAATCACTCTTAGCACACAAGAACATTTTTAGACAAAAAGACTTAACAATATGCAAGGAACCTACTTGAGTCCAACTTGACAATGCATCTCAATGCTCTTTGTTCAAACATGCAACCTACTGCATTATCAACAAGGCGAAAGGCATGGCAAAATAACTCATACTATAATCTTAGTATTGTCCACACGTGCTACAAGAACAAATCGCCCTTCACCACAAACCACATCAGCCATCATCAGAACGGTCAGCAATTACAAAATCATCAACATAAACACAAATTAAAAAGCGAAAATACATACTACAGTCACATGCTTTGTGTCTGGAAGCAATCCTTCCTCTCTCAACGCACTTGACATTGCCATATAGCTACAAAAAGGAAAATGATAAAAAGCCGAAACCTTGTTTGAAAAAAGGTGTTAACAATAGGCCATCCGAGCTTACAAATGTTTATTGTCCCTTCTGCTTGAATGAACAGAAGGGATGACGTCTTAGACCCTTAGATGTCGTAGTCAATTTCTCATTCGAACTCATTGTATATCAAGGCATATTGTGCACCTCCAATTCCACTCGTTGTGCTTATTGGAACAGGGCACACACAAGATATGCATTGCAGCTTTCTATAGCTGCGCCCCAATCCAATGTAGAATCGACATGTGCAAGTTTACATCAACACAACATGGTGACTTAAAATCCGAACGCATCTCCACGTTCCACATCTTTGGAGCAACTTGCCCCGCAACACATACTCGATGTTACAGCAGTGAGTGTAGACTTGCTGACGGTTTCAGCTTTGCAGCCCACAGAAGGTCTGGTGAAACAATTAGTAATCTAATCCCACGTCTAAGTTGCTCGTATTATTCAAGTCCGCACTCTTTCGTGCGGGCCTTCTTTTTATGTTTATCAACGCGATCCATCGCAGTCACACAGTGAATTCGCTATGAACCCGCTACTGTAGCGGCTCGCTGACCTACTCTTACCCCACCCCAACGACATCGGATCCAGAGCATCGTTTACGACGCACTTTTGTCAAAGCAGGTCCATCACGAACTACACATGCTACACACTCACTCCCACAATATCGACACATTGTTGCCCTTTCACCACAGTTGACTAGTCGGTGGATCCACCCATGGCCTGATCGATGACTGGTCGATCCATCTAGTACGGATACTCTCCAACGTAGTTTCCTGGAGGAGAGTAGCTGCAAATCATGAACACTGGATAGTTGACATATGATGCGCACAGGACCTTAGCACACCCGACGCTGGTGGTGGTACTCCACACCACCTGCGTGTAATGCGCACAGCATGACCGCGTGCTGCCATCGAACGGGCCGTATGTGTAGGCTGCACTCTCGGAGACCCATAGTTGGACGGCTTCGGTGGGAGTGTCAGCGGTGCTTCCGCCCCAGTAGATGTTCTCGCCATAGTCCCCACCCGAATGACCCCAATCATCGCAAGATCCCGTCAGAGTCTGGGTATACGCGAGCGCATAGTCAGCCAAAGTGGTGTTCCACGCAAGCGGGGGGGTGCCAACCGCGCTGCGAGCGGCGTTGTGGGCATCGACCCACTCCGCCTCGTCCTGTGCGATGGCGGCGGAGAAGATTGTTGCGACGAGGAGTGCGAGGAGGATGATGTGCCGCGACATGGTTGCCGTTCTGAATGCCAACTCGCGAGTGGAGGTTGATGAGAGAGGATTGCGGATGCTGCAGCTTGAATGTAGATTGCAAGGCCAAGGCGACCTCTTATGGTGGATCTCAGAGATCGCTCCCATTCGCCAGCTCCAGTGCAACTACTGGTGCGCATGAGTGCACGACTCGGGGGTTGGGGGACGAATCAGTTGCCGACAGAGAGCTCCTCGTGCTTGAGCGTCAGGTCAACCCATGACCGGCTGTTGAGCTCAACGTTCATTGTGTATGCGCATCAAGGGAGGATGCCCAGATACTGAACGGTGGGCCATCTGGGATTGGTTTGCATGTGGCAGTAAGGAGCCCACTCCGATAGAAATGAACCTATTGCCCGAAGAAACTGCGTCCTCGACAAGATCCACTTTGCCAACAAGTGGCACTGCCAGTTGGGCCACTCAGTGCAGGACGCTCACCGAAGCGTGGACGGGGTGCGCAAGAGAGTTAGGGTTGGAAACAGTAGCGTGCGGAAGGCGAAGGCCGTTTCCATGCCTGTGAGGGATGGTGGTACGAGGAAGCCTATAATCCTGCCACAAGTGATGGCGATTCAGAATGGACACTGTGCACTGGACACTGTGCACTGGAAAGAATGGTGGGCCTTGGAGAGTGACGACTGGTTTGTTGTGGAGGGGTCTTTTGTTTCAATAAGCAGAACTTATCACTCAAAACACATATATCAGGGTGTAATACACAACTTTATTTTCAAAATTCACATTTATATCTCAAGAGAAGTTATACTTTTAACCAGTAAATCAATAGTTACTAAACTCCCACTAAAAGGATAACTTCTCTATTGAGATTACATGAAGTAATTCTCCTACTTCAATAGAGAAGTTGAATATCATCTTAGATGTATGGTGAGTAGAACATTCATTTTTTTGAACTTTCTGGAATTAATGGTTTTGTAAATATATTGGCAATGTTTTCGTGAGTAGAGATATAGTCAATTTGTAGAAGTCCATTCTAAATTTGTTCTCTGAATATATGATATTTTATATCCATGTTCTTAGTTCGTGAATGGAATTTAGGGTTAAGTGCAAGCTTGGTAGCACTTTGAGAGTCAAATTATAAGATTGTAATAATCTTTGAGAGCCAAATTATAAGATTATAATCTAACTCTTAAAGTGCTATGAAGCTTGCTATGTCTTGCAAAAATCCTAAATCAATAAAGAGCCTTCAACACCATATGATTTCTTTTGTGACCATATAACAAGCAAACATACTCAGAATATGTCATACTATCAACAAGACATGTTTTTTTTTTCGACTCCCAATTGATTGAACCTCCATTCAAGGAAAGAACGTATCCATTGCAAGACTTTCTATCATCAATATTTGTTGCATAATTAGCATCTACTTATGTGGTAAACAAGGTTGGAGAGATAGTCCCACTGTAAACCAACTTGAAATCTAGAATAGTGTATAGATTTCCAAAAATTCTTCAAATAGCATGTATAAACTTGGACTTGAAATAGGCAATGTAAAAGATATCGTGGCAAGTTTTGATAGAAGCAAATTTGAGGTTGCCAATTGCATTAAAAAATAAAAAAATATTGTCATTATCTATATCTAAAGAATATTTGGAAATTGATGATCTTTGAACTTAGAAGCTTGTATCATAAAAGTTTCTTGATTAAGTTGGCCATATAGAAACGTGGTTTTAATATCAAATTACTTAATGTACATGTCTTCTTGAACAACTATAGTAAAAATAAGATGGATTAAGTCAAATGTTATAGTCAAAAAGAAAGTTTGTATATAATCAATTCCATATTCTTATGAATAATCTTTAGTGACTAACTGGGCCTTGAAACTATTGACAATGCCATCGATCTTGGTTTTAAGAGTAAAGATCTACTTGTAATTGATTGCTTTTTGTCCTAATGATAAATTAGTGAGATTCCATGTTTTTTTTACAAGTAAGGATTTGAATTCATCTTATATGGCTTTTGGCCAGTATATCAAATATGGTAAATAAAGAGCTTCTTGAAAAAATTATAGAATTTTTGAAATAGTGACAAAATCTTTAAAATTGATTTGTTTACATGGCAAAGTCTTGATAAAATTAGCAGAGGTGTAGTGCCAATATTTAATTGAATAATCAAAGCATAAATAATGTTGTTGTTGTTGTCCAGAAAAAAGATGAAGAGAAGAAAAATTTGATCAAGGTTCTTCAACCAAGTGACTATATGATGATAATATTGGTGATTTTGGTGGTCCTTCTTAATAAGTTGGATTTGAAATAAGATCAATAATAAGTAGAATAGCATCATAAGCAAGAAATGATATACTTCTAGTGCTTGTATCTTCAAAATTTGTTAGTTGATCTTTAATGATAATAGATGGAAAATGATTTATTTCAATAGAATTTGATAAGTCAATTGTATAGAAATTAAAATCTGAGCTGGTAATATTAGAATTCACAAGACGATCAGGGTGATTTATATGTCAATGGTCAAATGAACAATCAAAAAATACAAATGGTATCTCAATAGTAGCAGCATTAAAAGATTTATTTTTTAAAAATGATACATCTTTTGTATAATTATATTCATTGAAGATTATGTTTCTATTTATATTGACTTATTGACTCTATAAGTTCCAAATCCGATATCTTTTAGAAGTATCTAAATAGCCAAGGAAGAGTCCAATGCAGCTTTTAGGATCTAATGTCTTGTACACATTGTTGTATTGCCTGGTTTTCTATCTGGGAATACACTGGGTACCTAATTATAGAGAGTTTATTTTTAACTTATTGGCCAATCTTTAATAAGTTGTTTAACCTTAAAAATAGAAGAAAAATAAATACTACATGTTCTTTATAAAAACTCCAAATGATTCAAAGTTTGTACCAAAATCATAGCCAAAAATCTAAACCTACAAACTTTAGACTTCGATGTTCAAATCCCTCCAAAATACTAACCCTAATATCTAATATGGCCTCGGGTAGCCTCCTTGAAGCCCATTGGTCATTATTTTTGACCAATAGGAATGGAGATTTTCATCATCCATCTCCATTCATCCATATTGATGTCTTAACTTCTCTTTTTTGCTACCAATATCTTTCTCCAATCCTTTTTTTTTTAATAAGATTTACATAATATATGTCCTAAACACCAAACAAAAGAAATAAAATAAGACTTCAATGATGACCAATGTCTAATAAAGATGACTCTAAATATTTAAAATTACTACCAACAAAATCAATCTCAAAAGCCACTATCAAAAGAAAATAAAGTTATACAAATTCTAATAGTAATCCTTTTAACCATATTCTACAACCAACTAAAATCCAGTAACATGGCTCTCACCATGTTGCTAAGTAAATTGTATATTAAATACATAATCACATTATTTTCATATGGTAGCCAAATCACAACACGACAAGGTGATAAAGAATATATTTTACAATCAAATGGCCTTATATGAGTTAGTAATGGCTTTGTTCTTGTATAAGCCTCAAATGATGTTATGTTTGGATTTAATTATAAATAAGTATGATTCAGTGTATATATGATGTTATCCATTGTTTCTATCCAAAATAAAAGGTCAATTTTTTTATAATAGATCATATTCCAAATTGCATCTATAATTGTTCTGTTCTAGGTTATAAAAAATGGTGAGTTCATGCTTGATCCCTTATGTATGAAAAAAATGAATAAAAATTATATTACAGAATTTACTAGTGTTGTCAATTCTTAGAGTGAATACTTAATAATCAATGTCTCAAAAATAGCCTTGTATACTTGTTGAAAATATTTTAGAGCATTAGATTTTTTTAGAAATATAAAAGATAAATCTATAACATGTGTGATTATCTTAGAAAAGTGTATAATAGCATGATCCATCATAAGAAAGGACACTCATTGATCCACAGATATTGTACTAAATTATCATTCTAGTATATAAATATTTTATGTTTTTGAGCAACATTGGTAAAATTGAATAGATTTCTTTCAAATCCAAGAATGTATAAAATTTTTATGAGTAAATAAACTTCACTTCTATTAAATAGTTCTATAAGTATTCAAATATCTTTCATACTTGTTTTGTAACAACAATATCTTATTGGAGTTTCAACGGGCAATATTACATCTAATAGCAAAGGATTGTAATAGAAAAATTAGTGAATTTGATGTATCATGTAGTTAGTAATATTGCTATGAAGAATCCAACCTTTTGAATGACATTTATATGTAAAGACATTTTAATTCAGGTGATTATAGAAGTTAGAAAATTTGATGAAAATTGATCATGTTTGTGAGAATTAATAAAATCATAATGCTCATCATGATTATTAGTATCATATAGTATAATATATTGCTTCATGCTGGGATATGAGTGTTCTTGATAAAAGTCTAAATATAAAGAATTTTATGACTCAATAAATATAGCTTCATGAAAAATAAGGTTGATTAAAATTTTCTTGAAATATATGTGGATATTCTTGCCACTAATGTATATTAGATTTTCTTTCAATCAATAAAGTAAAATGAATGTAAGCAATGTAATCTTTTTCTTTCTACTCTTTATTGTGTGATTTTTTTTATCCAAACCATCAATATATTATATGATAACTTTAGTGCAAAAGAGATTTTGAAGTTGTCATTTTGAAAGGTAAAATTCAAAACTATTGAAATGTTGAATGGCATTTAAGTCTTTTTTTATTAACATTTTGATTAGAATAAGAAAGAATAGAGAAAAAAATGACAAAAAATTCTATTGAAAGAGAACCTTAAAAAAATTAAGAAATTAAGAAATTTAAGAAAATGCATTGGAATTAAAAAAAATAAAATTTCAAACTAGTATTATTTAGTAATATAATTATGCAATTAAGAAGATGATCAACTATTACTTTATTATGCAATAATGCAATTAGCAAGACATTTATTTATGCACAAATTAAAAGACTAGGGACAATAATCTTTTGTTTCAATATGCAAAATACATTACTCAAAATGCATACATCAGGATGTAATACACAACTTTATTTTAAAAAATCATATTTATATCTTAAAAAAAAGTTATATTTTTAATTAGTAAATCAATAGTTATTAAAGAGTAGCCAAGAATTAATAGAAAAATCTTGCTAATTACTTCATAGTCTTGGAATTGATAGGTGCAAAATAGAAGGATTGAGATACATTTTTTTGGAGGATCCTTCAATCAAAGTGAGTTCTTATCCACATCCGACACAATATCCATTGCTATCCTTGTATATTTTTGTGTATTTTTTTTTATTATGATAGTTATTTTTATAAATAAATAAATAAATAAATAAATATATATATATATATATATATATATGTGTGTGTGTGTGTGTCAAAATACCAATACAATCAAAAATATTATTAAAAATATATAAGATAATAATGAATGCTTTGTCAAATGTAGATAGAAATATAATACAAATCCTTCCTATTGCACTAGTCAAGTTGGAGACTAGCTATAGATGGATCCACCAATTGATCACATGCTACCTTTTTACCTTACAAAAACAAAGCTAAGAATCTAACCCCCACCTCATTTGAATCCCATACAATTGATAATAAATAGAAAAACATAGATTGCCAAGGAAATTTTTAATCTAAGACAAATATCATCACAATGTGTTCAGTTTCTTAGAGTGTCTAGCATGTGTAATGTATGATGGACTGACTTTGATAACAAAGTGTTATGGACAAAACTCTAGAATCAATGTCGGTAAAATATATTTGTGAAAATGAGTCATTGCTATTGTTTTTACTATAACAAGAATATTAAGGAAAGTAACAATACTTTATTACAAGTAAAATCTTATATATCAATAAGAAGTTCTTATTTCTTACTAGTAACACATTAGTTACTAAACTCTCACTAAATAATAAATTTTTCATTGATATTACAATATGTCTTAATTCTCCCACTTTAATAGAGAAGTGAAGTATTAGCTTGAGTATAGAGTCAAAAAAATACACAATATCTTGAATTTATCAAGAGTTAGAACTTTTGTAAAAATATTAGCTATACTTTTATTAGTAGATATATAATTTATTTATAAAACTCTATTTTTAACTTACTCTCAAATCATGTGATATTTAATATCAATATATTTAGTATAAAAATAAAATTTAGAATTAACTGCCAATCTAATTATACTTTGTGAATCAAATTATAAAATGATCGATTTTTCTTAAGTATAGCCAAGATCTATTAACATTTATTAACACCAAATAATTTCTTTGGCTGCCATATAGCAAGCAATATATTCAAAATAGGTTATGCTATCAACTATATATTCTTATTTCTTTGATCTCTTATTAATTGATCTACCATTTAAAAATAAAACATAGCTACTTTATAATTTTTAATCATCTAAATCAGCTACATAGATAACATTAATAAATGCAATAAGAAAATCTGATAAATTTGTGCCACTATAAACAAGTTTAAAATCCAAAGTGACTTGAATATATCAAAATATTTGTTTTACAACATTACAATATGCTTGAATAAATGTTATTTTGAAATGTGAGATGTTACTTACAGATTAAATAATATTACGTTGAGTGCCTATAGAGGCAAATTGAAGACTACCAATAGCATTTATAAAAAGAAAATTTTCAATCAATTTGTTGTTAGCAAAATTAATACTTCAAAAAATAGAATTATAATCCACTAGAATAGTAATTGGAGTTGATTATGAAAATCCATTATTATATAAAATCCTTTTCAAGTAGGCTTTTTGATGCATGAATATAAGTTTTGCAGCTTGATTTTTTTTTATTTGTAAACCAACACATGTGTAAATGATATACTTTGGTTGAAAATTAAAAAATTTCAAAACCTAAAGTTTGCTTCATATAAGTCTCTTGATCAAGTTGGCAATGTAAGAAAGGTGCTTTTATATTAAATTGTCAAATATGCATATCATGACTTGTAGGTATAATAAAAACAAGTCTGATGGAATCATATTTAATAGTAGATGAATAGGTCTTTGTAAAATCAATTCTATATTTTTGTGAATATCTTTCTGCAACCAATCTTTCTTTGAATCAATCAATAGTGCCATCAGACTTTGTTTTAAGTGCATAAATCCATTTACAATTTATAGGTTTTCTTCCAAAAGACAAATCTATTAATTGCCAAGTATTATTATCAATTAAATATTGATACTCTTCATACATAGCACCTTTTTATTATGAAGAGTGTATTAAAAGAAGTACCTATTAATATGATTGAGGAACAAAAGATATAGATTGAGTCATAAATTGCATAGTTGTTGGAATAGAATTTGTCTCAAATAAAGATATAGATATATTTAGTAAAACAATTAATAATGTCATAGAATCATAAATTAATCATGATAAAGTAGTGGATGGCTTTGATAATTGATGCTACAAAGAAATTGAACTTAAAGTAATAATAGTTTCTATATTTTTGATATTTTCTTCAATAAATGCAATAGATAATATCATCACAAAATTTGTAGATGTTTATTGCCACTTATTTATAAAATATTCGTAATGATCAGGAGGACGACGAAATTATTATGCAAGATGAATTAGAGATGATGAAATTTGTGAGTTTAATTCAATAGGAACATTATGAAAATTTTGATTAGAAGGTAAAACAGCATGAACATTATCAAAATTCTGCTAAGAAAGATCAACAATAATAGGCAATACATTGTATTGAATAAAATTATGTCATAAATTTCTATTAATATTTAGATTGTTATGACAAATGAAGTCATTGCTATTGTGCATGCTATAATGAAGAGCTTGATTGTCATTACTCTTATTGATTATATAATCATGATTTTCAAGATGATTTTAATTATAATTAAAATAATTTTTATTGCTCATATTGATATCATACCTATGATTGATATGATGAGTATTTTCTTTGTTTAGATGAAAAATATCATTTTCTATAGAATTATTCACATTGCTTTCATATAATTGAGAACTATGAGAATCTAGATTTGTCGTAATAAAATTTTAAAGTATACTTGTAGATGGCATATTTAATTCTAGTAAAGAAGGTTTTGTAGATTCTTAAAAAACTTAAGAAGATTTCTAAAAAATACTTTAAATGAAGTTGTACTTTGAATAACATTCTCTTTAGATAATATTTCTTGTATATAATTGTGTTCATCAAAGATAATATCTTAACTAATCATTACTTGTTTGGATATTAAATTTTAGATTTGATAAGCTTTTGATTCATCTAAGTATCCAAGAAATAATCCAATATGACCTTTAGCATCAAGTTTTTTTTTTTTAAATTTTTTTTCAGATATGTAAGTATAAACTTTGCATCCAAAAGGTTGCATATGAAAAAGAGAAGGTTTCATTCCAATATAAGCCTCAAAAGAAGTAATATTTGGAAGAAGACAAGAACGTGTGGGATTTAAGGTGTAAACTATGTTGTCAATAGTCTTTGTTCAAAATACTGGATTAAGATGAGTATGATAAATCATACTTCTAATAGCCTCCATAATTGTATAATTGTCTCTCTCTGAAATCCCATTTTGCTCTGGAGTATATAAAACCATTAATTCATGTTTTATGCCTGTTGTATGTAAAAATTCATTAAAATGTTGATTACAAAATTCTCTTCTATTTTCCATTTGTAAAGTAAGAATTCTATAATCAGTGTCTCTGAATATGGTTTTGTAAACCTTTTGAAAACATATTATAGCCTTTGATTTTTGAAAAATACAAAAAATAAATTGATATCATATAGAATTATTTTGAAATAAATATAGTATAATGATTTTCTATGAGATGGCATACTTATGGAACCACATACATCACTATGAATAAGCATGTTAGGTAATGAAGCTCGAATATGGTTTAACTTTTTAGGAAATATGTTTTTGTGTGACTTGCCAAAAACACATCCAGAATATAATTTTGGATATTTAATAGATTTAAGTCAAATACTAGTTACTAAACCATTAATAGCTATCTTTCTAATCAATGTCATAATATAAGTAGCTAAGTTGAGGATGCCATGTTTGAATATTTTTTAATTCTTCTGAAGATGGAATATTACTGTAAAAAGCTGCATATAAGACAGTTGCTGGAGGAAGAAGAATTAAATAATTTAAAATATAAGATTCTTAACGCTTTCTTCCTATCATTACAATAGTATTATTTTGAATAAGCTCACATGTTGAATTCTTGAAAAGAATAAATATTTTATACTGTCTTATAATCTTTGTTAGACTAAAAAGGTTTTTTCCAAAATTTAGAATATAATTTTTTTTTTGTAGAAGATGGATTTCAATTGAATAAAGTAATTGAACTAAAATCTTGATATCACTTATTCCCATCACAAAACGTTTATGTCCAATAGTTGTTCCAATAGGCTATATTGCATTAGCTTATAGAGGTTTATAATTGATGAACCAATGAAGCTTGTCAGTTATATGTTTTGTTGTGTCACTATCAGCTATATGTCCTTTTGTAATTCCTCAAGATACTAGTGCAATATAAACTTGAATAATATCAAAATTGTAATTAAAACTATTTTGATCTGATTTATAATATTGCTCTTGACATAAATCATTTGAATGCTAATTTTTTGATTTTGAATAAGGAACTTTTGAAATCTGAGAAGTACTAGAATTTGAAGATTCTGCAAATGAAGCTTGTGTATTTTGTCGTGATTGTAATCTATATGGTTTAGGCATTGTTTCCTAAAACATTTGAGGACAATCTTGCCAGCAATGGCCAAGAATTCCACAATTATTATATTGGGATTTTCTTTTCATTTCATTGATATTTGAATTTTTGAACTCTATATTTTGATAAGACTGAGGCCAATAAGAATTTTGATTATTTTGTGTTATATCCAGTTGATAATAGTTTTGTGAGAAATCAAGTCAATAATTGCTCCTTGATAAATCCGGTCGATAATAAGACTGCCTTGATGAAGTCTGTGGCCATTGAGAAGAAGAACCTAGATGCCATAGCATAAGTCCTGGATATCGCATAGGTCCTGGTTCTAAAATATTTTGTGAATAATTTTGGAAAGGCTAGTTAGGATATGTACCTAAAATTAATCCACAAGGATTATAACTCCCATTAGTGGACTGCCCTTGATAACTTTTTGCATTGAAAGATTGTCCACATTCAGCATAAAATGCCCTTAACTCTGTAGTTGAATCATTCTCGGTTTGTAATAAAATCTTGTATTCTTTTGTTTGCAGATGCAATTTCAAATTGAATAAATTTTGGTCATCCTTTGCTGTGCTCTTCCAAGCTGAATAAAATCCGTCAAAATTAGCAGGGAGGTTCAAAGTTCAAATCATGCAGGAATTTGTAAATGTAGTGTCACCCAAATCCTTCAATTTGTTCATAATAAGTTCTAGTTGAGCTGTGAAACTAGAAATGGATTGACCATATTGAATTCTGGCATCAAAAAACTATCGCTTAAGTTCATTAACATTGACACTATTTTTAAATTCACGTCTGATCGAATGGTAAGAAACAGATAATGAGTAGAAAGTTGAAAAATGTATTGCGTGTAAAACAAGAAGTTCAAGAAAATCAAGCAAGAGTTCGAGAGAACAAGAATTTTGAGTGGAAAAATAAGCAATGTGAATTTTCTAAAAACTGCGACTGAAAAACTTGAAAAATATACTGGATACTAGAGTAACCGCTCAATCGTTCTTTAAAAAAAATCAATCACTCTGATATTATTTCTGAGGCAGTCAATTGCTCGAAAAAAAAAAAAAACAAAACAAAACAAAACAACTACATCGGTTGTAAACCGCTAAATTAATCAAGACCTAGCACTCTGATCTAGCTCTCTAAAAACAAATTTACAGAACGACGAAGCGTGGGCCCATAAGCTATTGTTTTCACAGAATACCACACCAAGAATATCAGGGAAATTAACAACACTTTATTACAGGTAAAATCTATGAGAAGTTCTTAATTCTTTCTTGTAAAACACTAGTTACTAAAGTTGCGAATTCACTGTGTGACCGCAATAGATCGAGCTGATACAAAAAAAAAAAAAAAAAAAAAAAAAAAAAAAAATCCCTCACTAAAGAGTGCGGAGTTGAATAAAACGAGCAACTTAGACGTGGAACTAGATTACCAGTTGTATCACCAGACCAGACCTTCTGTGGACTGCAAAGCTGGAACAATCAGCAAGATTTCACCCACTGCTGTAACAGCGAGTATGTGTTGCGGGGCAAGTTGCTCCAAAGATGTGGAACGCGGAGATGCGTTTGGGTTTCAAGTCACCATATTGTGTTGATTGATGTAAACTTTCACATGCCGATTTTGCATTGGATTTGAGCGGAGCTGTAGAAAGCTGCATTGCATATCATGTGTGTGGTCACGATATTCCGGAGTTGAGGATGGTCACGTCTGTGGACTAGTGTACTGCGTGGCTGAGTGATTCTGATGTATTCCAGATCTCGCCGGAGAAAGTACGAGCATGTACATGTTCGTGTTTTGAGAGAGGCATGGAGATGCCGAGTGTAAGGGGGGAAACTGTATGTATAGCCTGAAGAGTCGCATGGTCATGGAAAGCGGGGAATGTGAGGTAAGGCGGTACTTCGTTTGATTTCATGTCTTGAGGTGGGTTGTTTCAATCCAGATATGGAGAATACTTCTAGAAAAGAGAACGGTGGACTCGATGTGCATGGAATCACGTGAGGATCCCGACAATACCGGCACCGAGACTCTTGTGGCTTTCATGCGTATAATGGGCACGGTTCACAGGCGTCGGACCTGGTCGGTCAATAGACGGTTGTTGGGGACCCATGCAATTAGTGAAGGAAAGACGACATTCAAGCCTGTCTTTCGGTATCGAGGACCTACCACAAGCCGTGAGTATTGGGCTGCGTGCCATGACAAAGTGCCGTGGCGCGTCGGTGTAGAGAAGAAGCTGTGGATTCATTTCATGTTCGGAAGGAGGGTTGCCAGATCTTGTAAACATCGTCATTCTCGTCGCCATCCTCATCGTCGTTATCTCAGCAAAGCCTTGTGACATGCTTGTTTGGATCAGTTCCAAGTTGGGCATGTTATATCTTGTCTTGATTGTTAGCAATTATGGCTTTACTAGTGTTCGGGAGTTATAAAAGCAGTTGCAATGAGCTTAGCAACCTCTTTCCCATGTAAGCATATGAGAGTTTCTATAATTCTCAGGTATTATGCTCATTCTTTATATGGTATTATAATTTTTGTATTATTGTTATTATATTTTTTTATGGTACGGGAATCTTTGTCAACTCTTCAAAATGGTAGTATATGTAGAAAGTTCCACCTGTTATGGTATTTTTCACAGTTTTTTTGTTTAATTATTAATTTATTTTTTGTCACAGAAACGTATAGTCTTATTGTTATTTATTTTAAAAAATTACAATGATAATTTGATCATGGTTTCTAAAAAACAATGTTCTAGACATGCATTTCATATTCAAGAAAATATATAATAACTACAAGAGTTAGATACTTACTCTGTTGTCACGATTATTTCAACTCTTGTATTATTTGAAATAATAGTGACAACAGCCTTATTGATGTTTCTTCCAAATAAAAAACTCTTATGATTCTTATGTGTTATGCTTTTCATTTGTAATATATTATATTTGGTAATATAAAAGTATACTTTTTAATGATATTTTTTGAATAGACTATTATTGATTACTAGATAAATAGTTTAATTTTTTTCATATAATTTATTAGTATCAAATTAGTAACTTAAAAACTTAAAATTTAAATTAATTACTACAACTTTAATGTAAAATATTAAAAGCTGAATGACCCATCAACATTTTCCACATTTAATGTGGTCTTTTATTTCCTATCACTTACAATAACACGTGAAATATTAACTTCATATTTCAGGTATGTATGTATATTATATATCTATAATATACATACGGCAGCATTAAATCAGATACATTTATAAATATAGATATTATTACAAGCCCAATATCAATGTTCATGAACCTGTTAAATAAGTAGATTTTTTTAATATAATAAAATGTGTGTTATGATTATTGGGACATTGTTTTTTCCATATAAAATAATATTATTAAATAAATGGAAATGTTATGGTTTTTCCTTGATGCATTTGTTTAAACATACGAAGAAAATTACATTTTTAAAATAAAAGAAGATTCGTCAACCCATGTTTGATTATGATTACATACAATACAAAAATCCTTTTTCAATTACGTATGCACAGTGCTTAATCAATACCTGTATATGCTTGACTGTAAGAAATGTTTTTTCTTGACCAAAGTTGACCATGCTTTTGGATTCGGAGGTCCTGCTTTTAAGACATAATATTTTTTTTTCTCATTTTCTACTTCTTTTTATTTAATATATCTAACATATCTTGCCATATTCAACAAACTTTCCTCACAACGAATTGAATAATACACACACGTGTATTTGTATTCTACGGCTTGAAATTGTCGACAATCTTATCAATAAACTGTATCAATTGCACGATACAAATGATGATGAATGACCGCGCAACATTTTCGACAATTGCATGGAGCTCATTCAAAGTTAACAAGCAGTTGCCCAGGAAAGGAATCCACGTTGCCTTTTCAGCCAGAAAGTGCTCCATCCTCCAATGCTTTTATCCAGCGATTCTAGGGCAGTCAGCCCTTCGTCGTTTCATCGGATAAGCTTCGTAGGCCTCGTTGGGATTTCCGGGTCCAAAGTACCTATCTTCTACGGCTATCGCCAGGTGCAGATTACACGGCATGGCAACCAGATCCAACTTACCATACTTGTAGATCGAGGCAAACCAATGCTGTCAATCGCCGAAACTATCTGCTGGACTAATGAAGTTGCGATGTTTCACATTCGGCACACCTAGTCTGTTCAGGCCGTGACACATAGAGGAACGTGCCCTACAGGACTGCAATTATGCCTCAGAGCCCCAAGACTGTTCCAAAGAGCTGATCAGGTTTGTAACATTCGACAAAGCAAAGTCGATTGACTTTGACGCTGAGAACAAGGTGAAATCTCTAACTTGCTGAATTGAGTGCCTCCAGCAGTCAGGTAATCGGTATCGTGTGGACTCACCTGCAAGACCACCCTGACTTCGACGTTGTGAACTTACAGGTATTTGAGAAGGGCGTGCAATTCGACACACATGCATTCACGAAGATGAGTGGAACTCAATGTATCAGGCACTACCAGGTGTTATAACCGATTAACATTAATGATGATCTAAGAGTTCCTAGCTTCACCAAAACATTACTGCAGGTGTGGAGTCGAAGCATGCAGGGCTTACCCAGCTTCGTCAGATAGTTGAAACCCCGTGAGCCTCGCCGCCTAGACCAAAGCACCTCTTCCATACCCCGGTCCACAACTTCTCTGGCACGTTTTCTATACTCTTGTGCGAAGGGTCTGTTGTCACAGCATCCGAGATCCAGAGACCCCACATCGGAGCAGTATTAGAAGTAAGTGAATTAAGAGTTTTTGCTAGATAAATATCAATTATTATTATTATTAAAAAGGGTCTGTTGTCACAGCATCCGATATCTAGAGACCCCACATGGAAGCAGTACTAGAAGTGTTGAGATATCTAGAGACCCAATGGAAGCAGTAGTAGAAGTGTTGAGATATCTAGAGACCCCTCATGGAAGCAGTAGTAGAAGTGTTGAGATATCTAGAGACCCCACATGGAAGTAGTAGTAGAAGTGTTGAGAATGTTTAGAAAGACACAAGAGTAATAGTAAGTAATACACACACACAAGAATAGTAGTAAGTTATACACACAAGAGGGTTTCTAAGAAGAGAGAGCTTCACACATAAAAATCTATTGATCTAGTTGTGTCTCGTATACAAGAAGAGAAAAGGAGAGAGGTTAAACAATACTTCTCCACTAGACTCTAAATACTATAGCTACAATATTTACTGTAGTCTATAGTAAATATTATGGAGAGCGCTAGCTACATTTAATGCTATCAACCCTCCTCACTCATCATAATATTTACATAATATAAAATTTGTATAGAATTATTATCTATAATTTTTTGTCATCTTGCAAGATCAACAATTGTTGCCTCATTAAAACCTTATCTAAGAAAACCTTATTGTATTTAAAGACAAAACCATATATGAAGGAAAAAGAATACAACAAAAGAAAATGATGTTATTAGTAGTATTCCAAGGTGATAAAATTATTTTTACCAAAGTCTTTAAAATATACTCCAAAACTTTCTATAAAATTATAACTAAATTTTAAATAAATAAAAAAATCCTTATAACTTTCTTATTCAAGAAAAGCAAGTCGCCGCATACCAATGGCATAAATAAGTCAATGATGGTTGCACAATAGGACAGCTTTGGTGAAGAGATGAACAAGGTTATTTGTAGATTCAATTTTTTTAATTATAAGTGCTTAATCAGTAATCAAGTCATGGGTATAACTAAAATACTTTAAATCAATATTCTTTGTCGTGTCGCCTTTAATAAAGCCAACTTGCCTCTATGCAATACAAGTACTATTATCTTCATACAAGATAGTTGGAGAATCATCATATGAAAATCTATAAGTTGTTTGAATGAATTTATCAATTGATAGCAACCGAATACATTCTCGAGATGCTTCATGTAACGCAATAATTTTTGCATGGTTGGATGAAGTTGCAGTTATTGTTTGTTTCACTGATTTCCATGATATTGTAGCTCCATGTCTTAAAAATACATATCGTGTTTGAAATTTAACTGTTGTAGTATCAAATTTATATCCTACATCACAATATCCAAATAATTTTGGATCTGCAGATTGTGTATAGTATAATCCAAAGTCTTTAGTATCTTTTAAATAATATAATAAATATTTGATACCATTCTAATGTCGTAGTATTGGACGTGAATTATGTCTTGCAAGAACACTAATTGTAAATATAATACCTGATCTTGTAGATGTAGCTAAATACAAAAGTGCTCCAACCGCTGTGAGGTATGGATATTGATCTCCCAATATTTCCTCCTCTTCTTTGCATGAATGGTATGGATTATGACCATTACGACCACATCCAACCATTGGTATGGACAATGGATAAGCATCAATCATATTAAATCTTTGTAAGATTTGTTTAATATATGTTACTTGGTAGAGAAAAATGCTACCATCTGTTAGATGCATAATATGAAGACCAATGCAAAAAATTATTTTTATTGGCATTTTCATCTCAAATTTATGTATAAGTAGGTTAATAGCTGTAACACATGTAGATGTAGTGCCTATTGAATTAAGATCATCAACATATATAACAATGATGACAAAACCAGTTTTATCTCATTTGATAAACAAACAAGGGATTAATAGATCACTTACAAACTTATTTGTAATTAAATAATCTTAAAGACGTTAATATTCTATGTGTCTAAATTGTTTTAAATCATACAAGGCCTTACATAATTTAATACCACGATATTGTCCCGGAGCGGGTCCATTTGGAGTTCCTGTTTCTAAGCCAGGTAGAACTTTCATATAAATATTTGCATGAAGAGAACCATATAGATATGCAGTTAGTACATCCATGAGATGCATCTCAAGATTGGCATGAACTGTCATTCCAATAATATATCAAAATATAATTGAATCCATGATTGGAGAATATGTGGATTCATAATCAATGCCAAATTATTGAGTAAATCCTTGAGCAATAAGACGAGCTTTATAGCTGGTTATTTAACCTTGAATATCTTGCTTACATATTAATACCATTTTATATCCTATAAGGTAAGATATAAGAGTGTCTATAATTAGACCAAAGACTTTCCTCTTACGCAAAGAGGCATACTCCTCCTCAATAGCAATTTTCCATTTTGACTAATTAGAGCGACACATCGCCTCCTCAATGGTTTGAGGTTCAAGATTGTCTTCCTTGCAAGAAAGGACTTCTATAATCATATATGCAAATGATTCATCTACTGTAATAGATAGTATATTCCAAATATCATCTATACCACAATACAAAATAGTTAATTCTTTACTCAACTTATTTTTATTCCTTCTAATTCCAAGATTGTTTTTCATAGAAATTGAAGGTACATTATGCATGGATATATCATCATGAATAGGTAGTCCCGCAAGATGAGTGGCAATTTCTTGAAAAATAATACCATGATTAGTAAATTTTATAGCTTTTTTTTTACGTGGTTGCTTATTTGGTCCACAAGTTTTTTTAGTTGTTGTTGTTATAACTTGAGGTATTATAGTCAATGGCACTGCAATCTGAGCAAGTGCATTCTGAGCCTCATTAATAGGATCTTGTAATTCTAGGTGCATCATTGAAGCCATCAGGTGTTTCATCTATGATCCATTTTAGATGCAAAATCTTAGCAACTTCAGTTTGTACCAAAGATGTCCTAGGATCGGGATTCATTGTAAACGTTTCTAGTACTTCAAATATGAGTACTTTATTTCTTTGTTGATTGGATACTCTTTCTTGAAGAAATGGGAATATATTTTCTTCAAAACAATAAATTTGCAAATGTACACGTAATAATGTGTTAGTTGATGGATCAACAATATGAATAATGCTTGGTGAATCAAAACCAACATATATGCCTTCTTATCGATGAGTTCCAATGGTACATCGTTGAGGTTCTGGTACTAAAATCCAAGCTTGGCAACCAAATATTCATAAGTGAGATATATTTGGAATACAACCCAAAATGAGCTCATGTGGTGAAAAAATTTCAAGAGAAAAAGGGCGGAGGCATGTTAATGCTCCAGCATGTAAAACTGCATGATTCCACATAGATGCAAGTAAATTTTTGTGAAGGAGGAGTGGCCGGATAATGAGTTGTATATGCTTTATAAATGACTTTGCAAGTCCATGTTCATATGGAACACAATATGTTAACTCAATTCTTGTTGCAGTACAATAGTCTTCAAAAGACTTTGATGCGAATTCTTTTGCATTATCTATATGAAATGTTTTTATAGGATAATCAAGAAAATATGCCCGAAAATGAATAAGCATAGATATAAGATTGGCAAACACCATGTTTTGAGTTGATGATAATGAAACATGTGATTGTTTATCTGATGCATCAACAAGGACCAAAAAATAATGAAATGGTCTCGATATTGGATTAATAGGACTATAAATATCACCATGCAATCTTTCAAGCATTGGTGATAATTCTTGTGGGATTTTTCAAATTGGAGACCAAGTAATCATTTTACCTTGTATGCATGCATGACATAATTTCATAGAGTCTACATCTGCAAGCTTTAAATTATATCTAGTTATACATGGAATGAACTTTCTAAATAATGTAGATCATAGATGTCCCAATCGTCCATACTAGAAAGAAACACGATTCTTTGTGATAGATAATGCAAAATTAAATATAATGGGAGGCCAAATCACAATTCGATACAAACCATTTTCTGTAGCAAAAGCTTTTTCAACAACTTTATGGTTCTTTGCAAGAAGCAAAACCTCCTATTCCTTTCATATTTGAAACCACCAAAAATCTCTAGATATTATCTCTAAAGTCTTATTGTATCCAAAATATCCAACTATTGGAAAGTCATGATAAGCTTGAAGAATATGTAATTGAGCTTTGCCTTTTTAAATGTATAATTATTCCTTGAAGTAGATTAGATTATTTTTGAATTCATACTTGAAAGTATCATGAGACTTAGAAGAATTATTCTTGATATCATGAACAAGAGGATCAAAAGACATATTTGATTGAATATCTTGACAAATGTTGAATCAATAATCAATATTGATTTTATTGCTCAAAGATGAAAATGCTCTGGCTTTAAAAAAATTATTTTTTATTAATCAAAAGCTAACTTTCTTTCTTTTGGTATAAGATAAGAATTTTTAGAAAAAAAATTTGATAAATCTTGTTATTTTTTGGATCTATAGATGAACTTGAAATCAAATTTTGATAAAAGCATATTCCAATAGGCTTAGCAATAATTCAAAATATATATCAACATGAAGTATTTGAGGTTTTTGTGATCCATATATATAATAACTAGATTAAAAGTACCTTTTAGATAATGACGTCATTCTTGAAATGGATCTACAATTATAAGAAGCTCTTTGTTGTGGATCTTGTAATTAATCTCAACTCCTAAAAATTTCTTGGAATAAAAAGAAAATAGGTGGAACTTATTATCTGCTCTCATTCATGATAAAATAGCACCTATAGCAAATTTTGATGTGTTTGTCTCTATGAAGAATGCCTTAAAAAAATTAATACAATACAAAATTGGTGTAAAAAGAAATATTATTTTTAAGGCTTCAAAGAATACTTTTATTTCTTTTTTCTACCTAAGTTTGTCTTTAAATGTCAGACGTATTAAAATAGTTATAATTTGAAAAAAGAACTTGATAAAGATTTGATAATAATTCACAAATTTTAAAAAATATTACACATCTTTGTCTGTTTTTGGGACCTTTCAATCTATTATAGTCTGAACCTTCTCAAGATCCATCATTAATCTTTTGTTGGAAATGATGTATCCTAAAAAATCAACTTGAGTGGTATAGAATACATATTTTTTTACATCTTTGCATATAATCTTGCATCTCTAAGTTTTTGTAATATACAACAAACATAAAAGTCATGTTCTTTTAAGTTCTTAAAATATATTAGAATATTATTTTAATAAAAAATAATAAAATCATCAAGAAATTTATGAAAGATGTTAATTATGAAATGTACATTTATAAGTCCAGAAAGCATAATATTATATTTGAAATGTCTATACTTAGTTCAAAAAGGAGTCTTTTATTCATCTTACTTTTTGATGCAGATTAAATTGTATGTTCTTTGTAGATCTATTTTTGTATAAATCTTTACTTGATTGAGTTGGTCAAGAAATCAAAGATAAAAAATACTTATTTTTGATGGTGATTTTGTTAAGTCCTTAATAGTTTACATATAAAATTTTTAGCTAAGTTCTTATCAATGTATTCCTTGAATGTAGCCAATTCATTTTACAATAAGTTATAGATTGGTCCAAATTGTAGTTGAGCTCCTTCTTATAGATCAATTGTACAATCATAGGATTGATGCTCTAGAAGAATGTCTATATTCTCTTTTTCAAAAATGTTATCGTAATACGTAAAGTCTTGCTTGAGAATGCTCCAAGCACCTGGTTGTGGAAGGTAGAATAAAAATCGCAACAACAAAATCCTAATTCTAATAGAACACTAATAATGCTAAATAAGCTTTAATCAAATTCAGAGAAACTTCAAAAGAATTCCAAAGAAACAATAAGAAATCTTAAAGAAATATTAGAATGATTACAAACATATCTCAAATATATCTCAATTCAATCTTAATTTAATCCTAGTTGAAATCTTATTGCACTCGGAGAGCGTCCTGGACTGGTGGCCCAACTGTCGGTAGCACATGTTGGCAAAGTAGACCCTGCCCAAGACGAACGCTCTTCAGGCAATAGGTTCATGTGTACGGCAGCAGGCTCCGAGTCGCCACATGCAAAAGAATCCCAGATGGCCCACTGTTCAGTATCTGGGCATCCACCCTTGCTGCGCATACACAATGAATGTTGAGCTCAATAGCCGGTCATCGGTTGACCTGACGCTCAAGCACGAGGAGCTATCTGTCGGCAACTGATTCGTCCCCCAACCCCCGAGTCGTGCACTCATGCGCACCAGTGGTTGCACTGGAGCTGGCGAATGGGAGCGGTCTCTGAGATCCACCATAAGAGGTCGCATTGGCCTGGCAATCTGCATTCAAGTGGCAGCATCCGCAATCCTCTCTCATCAACCTCCACTCGCGAGTTCCCATTCAGAACGGCAACCATGGCGCGGCACATCATCCTCGCACTCCTCGTCGCAACAATCTTCTCCGCCGCCATCGCACAGGACGAGGCGGAGTGGATCGATGCCCACAACGCCGCTCGCAGCGTGGTTGGCACCCCCCTGCTCACGTGGAACACCACTTTGGCTGACTATGCGCTCGCGTATACCCAGACTCTGACGGGATCTTGCGATGATTGGGGTCATTCGGGTGGGGACTATGGCGAGAACATCTACTGGGGCGGAAGCACCGCTGACACTCCCACCGAAGCCGTCCAACTATGGGTCTCCGAGAGTGCAGCCTACACATACGGCCCGTTCGATGACAGCACGCTGTCATGCTGTGGGCATTACACGCAGGTGGTGTGGAATACCACCACTAGCGTCGGGTGTGCTAAGGTCCTGTGCGCATCATATGTCAACTATCCAGTGTTCATGATTTGCAGCTACTCTCCTCCAGGAAACTACGTTGGAGAGTATCCTTACTAGATGGATCGACCAGTCATCGATCAGGCCATGGGCGGATCCACCGACTAATCACCTGCGGTGCGAGGGCAACAATGTGTTGATTCTCTAGGAGTATGTAGCTTGTGTACTGCGTGATGGACCGGCTTGAATAAAACGAGCAACTTAGACGTGGTTGCGTGGTTGGCGTTAAGAGCCCGTGCACCTGATGCAGGGTAGCACGGAATTACGTGAGGACCCTTGGAGTGCCACCATCACAACTCCATGGTGGCTTTTGCGCGCATAGTGGGCACTAATCATTGACGCTGTACCTGGGCGGTCAGTAGACAGTCGGAGGTTGTTAGATATGGCAAGGATAGTGAATGCATATGCTCAACTTATGTAAACAATATTGTGTTAATAATAACGTTACAAGCTTTTTTGCTTTCTGTATGCCAACTACGTGTGAGATTTTATGTCTAGCCGCATCTCTTAACAAGACCCATGTTTTATGAATAATTATGCCTTAATTTTTCTTTCAAGGACACACATATTCTTCGTATTTGTCTTTGTAGAATATGAAAGAAAAAAATAATCAAAGCTTTTAAGTGAGATAAGTTAGAAATAATTTTTTATTTTTCATTGATACAAATTGAGAAGTAAAGTCAATTTTCTAAGTATACTTATAATATTTGTTTTAAATATATATATATATATATATATATATATAAAATTGACTCCAATATTGGTTAACTTGGCCATTCATCATTACACCTTCCATTTTCCATTGTGATTTTAAGCTCCTATCTGCCATTCCAATGACTAGCCTATATCTCTTGTTCACATCCCAAATCCATGTTTGCCATTTCTATTAAGAACACATATCTCCCATCAAAATACTCCCTTCTTTTGTTGTTCCCAGCTCCCATCCTCATATTGCAACCTTCACTATTTGTTGTTTCCATCTTTATTTCCTTAGACAACAATCTTATTTAATCTTTTCTTTTATAGAAGCACAAGTTTTTTTGCTTTCATTTGTTAATGGAGTGATTCAAGTTTTTCCTCCTCTTCTTCTTTTTTATGAGATTAATTATTGTGTTTGAAGTTTTCTTTTGTGGATTGATGAAGTAGATTGTATTATTTTATAGTTGAGAGAGTATGATGCATTGCTTGTGGATTTATCTCATAATGTCTTTCGACCATGATTAATATTGTAGATCTACTTAAATGCTTGAATTGAGCCTTTCAAGTAATTGGAATTAGATTTTTTAAAGTTATTTGGTGAAATGAGTTTCATATATTTATAATTGATGTAATGAATGGTTTGAATTTGTGTCAAGTTAGCCTTAGATTGAATCAATGGCATCTTTAAAATCAGCATGAAGAGGAAGAGGAGGAGGAGTTCAACTCACTAATTCACTCCAAGATATAGAGCATAAAAATATATGCCTTCATAAAAGAACCATTTGAATGAAATTGTTGTTATTGTGTAATTTGAAAACTAACCTAAGAATGTATAGGACATTTGATTGTAAAAGGATTTGACCTTATCTTATATTTTCATCGACAAATCAAAATAATGCATTAAAAGATTTAAAAGTTAAATATAATAACTTCATAAAAAATATATATATATATATATATAATTAAAAGAGCTTCATAAAGAATAAAAATTTATTACAAATATTCTTAAAGTAGAAAATTTTTATTTAAATATTATAATAATGTATGATTATTTTATTTTAATATTAATATTAATAGACCTTTTAATTAATTAGATTATGACAAGCATGGCCTATTTATTACCTAGAGATAAATTAATTTAATAGCATATCAATTTCAAATAATACTATCAATAAAGATACATCTTAATTTTCATTTGTCTTCTATTGAGCTTTATATAGCAATAAATGTATTAGGAAGAGGTCAATCATAGTTATCTCTTATTGAAACAGATAAAAATTAAGAGTTTGAAGAAGAAGACGGCTTAGATTCAAGATAATATTGAAATAAAATATAATATCTCATACATTGGGATAGATATGATATTAGTAAAAGCACATGGAAATAATGTGAGAATCTAGTAAATGCATCAAAACTTATCTTTGACTTTTATTAACATTTTGTATCAAAACTAAGAACTAAGAATTAACAATAAGATGGTATGAATGAAGGAGAAACAAGTTTAAGAATTAACTTGTAAAATTATTTTACAAATATAAAAAAATAAGAACTAATAAATTTATATTAAGAATTTATATTTATAAAATTATTGAATAATACTCATAGATTTTTTTAATTTAGACAACATTATCATTGTAATAAAGATCCTTAAAAGAAACATATTCTTTCTTGAATAGATGGTAAGAAATAATGTCTTTGGTATCATGACCTTAAAAGACCCTTGATACTTAGTGATATTATTAGAAGTAGTTGTTGCACCTAATAAAGTATAAAATATATTATTAAAAAGTAGCTATGAAATTTTTAATAATAATCAATTAATCATTTGATTTTTTTATCTTAATAAAAAATATTAATAATGATTAAAAGAATCTATTAACTATTTTTGTACAAATTAAAGATTAAAATTTGTTATCTATATCATTTAATATATTTTGGATTTCATCAATTTATGAAGTAATTATATAATTTTTTGTAGAAATTATTACTTAGAAGAAGAAAATTATATAAATAATAGCCATATTTACTAATATATGTATTTAGATTAATAGAACTAATTAAAAGTAAGTAGAAGAAGATTATATTGTTCATGTCTTGTTGAAAAGCTTTTTAAAAGCTTTATAGACTTAACATATACTTATAAGTGATTTTTAGGTTGATATCTTGGCTAACAAGTTAGCCATATATCATATATTTAGCCACTTGTATTATATGCTTGCTATATTGTTAACTTGTTTGTTATGCAATTTAAGTGAGGATTAATTCCTCCTACATTAGAAACTGCTTCTTTCTATTTAATGCCTTCTTTTTTCTTATAGTAGTATCCTATAATATTTGGATATATAAATCCTAATTCCAACAACTTATAATCTAGCTTATTACTTCTTTTATACTACACCTTATAAACCTAAGTTTATTTAGGCTCTAAGTTGTAGTAACAAGCAAATTTCTTTCCAATTATTATCTCTTTTTACTTTCATCCAACTTATTTTGCACTCAAACTTGTCTTTTTTATCATTCATAAATCTCTTATGTTGACTTTATAATAAAATTTTGAATTAAAAATAGAATATCTTCATAATTCTAAAGAAAGTAAGTACATATTCTTTACCTTCAAAGCAAGTTGTACAAACTATCAAAATCTAATCTTGGTTCTACAATAATAATGTTACTCCAAGTTTCAACTTTTAGATTGTGGTGTCATATTGTAATATAGCTAATAGATGAAAGAGAGAAAAAAAAATTATATTATAAAAGATCTTATTTCAAAATATAGCTATAAACTACCTTTGAAATAAAAATAATAGTCAAAAAGATATTGAAACTAATAAATATTAATCTTGTATTTTTTTCAAAATAAGCTTTTATTTACTTTGTAGGACCAAAAATAAGAAAACATAAGATAGAATAGTAATATTAGTATTATGGACAACTTAAGATAGAAGTAAATAGTAGTTTCTAGGAAAAATTTCTAAAAAAACTAAATATTAATATCTAAATAAGATTGGTTATGAACCTCAATCAAAATCAAATTGGTTGATAAAAAATTACATCCTTATTGAAAATTTGTAGTTCTTTTATTGATTAAAGAATAGAATTCAAGAGAAAACAAGAAAAAAATTCATTAGACATTGATTTTGAATGATTTAAGTTTGTAATGACTTTATAAAAGCTTTATAAAGTCAAGGATTTTTTAGAGATGACATTGATTAGTGTAAAATAAAAGGATTTATATTTTTTAAAAATTTTGTGAGAAACATAGAAAATCTATTGATAAAAGATATATAAGTAATGATTTTTATATATAATTTTTTGTAAAGTTTATACTATTAAATTAAATATATTCAAATGATTAGATCAAATATGATTGAAATTTAGGTGATTTTTGAATTAGATTTTTTTTAATATTTGGATTTAAGCTAATATTTATATAGATTTCAATAAATAAATAAATTTATAAATAAAAAATTTAAGATAAATAGAAGCTTTATTCAATGAGTTTAGACTTAATATATTTAATTTTTTATTTGAAACTTATAACTTATATCTATTAGAAATAACTTTGATATGTCTATTTTATATATTTTATTACTAATACTTTGCCAAGTTTTTTATCTATATTATACTTTAAATCAATTAGAATTGTGAAATCAATAATCAATTTAGAAATTGCCATTAAATTTTATTATTTTTTTTTCAAATTTAAATAAATTCTATAAAAAAATAAGAAAATCAAAATAAAATATTATTAATATTAAATTCTAATAATAATTAATTATTATTCAATTTTCTATTATAATTATTAATATGCTTAATATAAATAGTAGAAATACCAAACATCAAGTGGTTTATCTAATTCAATAGCAAATTTAACTTCTTTCTTTATATAAGAATCTCAAATAACTACAATATGCCAATGAGTTCTAAAAAAATTACAATCTAAATATGACTTGAATTTTGAATAGAACTATCAACGCTTATTAATTCAGATTTTATAATTTAATAGCAAGAACTATGAGGTTAGTCTATTTGCTTCTTTTAATTGTAGAACTTTTTAGTATAAACTTTGTACCTCATTATTGACTTCTTCCATAGTTGTAAGAATAGTACTCTAATGGTTGATATAGATAATATATAAAATTATTATATAACATGTTTAACAAATTAGCAATATTTTTAAACTATCAAAAATATAAAATAAAAAATACAAAATATAAAATCAAATCAAATAATAATACATTCTTGTATTACTAAAAGATAGATATAAAGATAAAAATGAAATAGCTATTGCCAAATGCAAAAAGACTAGGAAGTTCTAAACCATGGTAGAACATAAAAAAGTCATTGACATAAAGAAAGAAGGCCTCACTATGGCCTCTATATATACTATCTATTAAAGAATTATGTACCAAAGTCCTATAGGCCATGTAACTTGTGTTTGACTTTGAAGGCACATGTCTAAATTTTAAGGCAAGTTTCCAATATATATGCCATATAGCCAACTTACAACACAAGTGGCAACATATGAAAACTTTTTGGCCAATCTATCAACATACTAATTATTATTAATACGTATAAAGTCTACACAGCTTCTAAAAAACTTTCCAACAAAATATGAACAATTTAACCTACTTCTACTTACTTTTATTTAATTATACTTATTTAAGTAAGTATAGTTGTAAATATAGCTTTGCATTATATTTAAGATTGTGTAATTATAAAGCATCTAAATATATGTTCTAGTAATGAGATAACATACATATCAACTATGGCAACAACAAATTGTTGATTCATGGCACATAATTAACCTTTGTTGCTAATCATCTTTTTTGTGAAGGCTAATTTTGTAGTATCATACAACTATTTGGTTAAAGTATTAGTAAAGACCTATATATATATATATATATATATATATAACTTAGTATAAGATTAATAGCTATTTTTTCAAGAATACATAGTTAATAGTTTTATCATAGTTATAAATTTTATTTTATATGTTATTTATTTTATTAAAAATATCTTCTATTTACTTTAAAGTTTATAAATAGAATAAAATAAGATAAAATAGGTAGAAAAATTATTAAAATTATATCTAAAATAAATAAAAAATAGGCTCTAATAAAATTAAAAATAAATAAATAAAATTGATATCCAAAGAAGTCTAATTGTGACATTAGATCAAAATTAAATTTCAAACTTTAAAGTATAAGAATAAATTTTTATAGCAAATAAAATATTTTTTAAAATTAAATTATATTATTAAAAAGAAATATATTAGAGCATTCTAAAGATGTAAAATTTTTAGGATTTAAATATAGATAAGCTCATTATATAACCTCAAAAATTAAATATTTTTTAGGCATTTTAATTTCTAAGATTATAAATATCATTTTAATTTTTTAAAAAATTCTTTAAAATCTTAGTTTAATCTATAATTAAATTATTTTGAGTATATTTATATTTATTAAAAATTTTATTATTAAATAATTTATCCAAAAATATTTTTTAAAAAGTAAAAAAAGTATGAAAAGTAACTTCATATCTTTTTAGCTATTTATGTAAAAAATATTATTTTTAGTTAATTTAAATTCATTATATAACTATAAAAAAATTTATAAGATGAAAAAGTATCTTTAAATTTATATTAATATTATAAGAATATTATAAGTATTTTTTTATTTATTTAAAATTTAGTTATAATTTTATAGAAAGTTTTGGAGTATATTTTAAAGAATTTGGTAAAAATAATTTTATCACCTTGGAATACTACTATGAAGAATTTGAGAAAGATTTAAAAGCCTTGAAAGGTTTTCAGGCTAATTCAATATTTTTGAATACCATGTTAATTTTTAAAATAAAAAATAATTGGTTTTATTAGAAAAAAATAGGAAGAGTTGCAACTAATGTTGCAATTGTAGGAAGGGAGGTACACATATTCCATATGGATTATAGCATCTTGGATGTTGGTGGGAGTATAAGACCAAGGCATTGTAGTCAAAGACATCCAAATATACTAATTGTAGTTCTTGAGGAAGCTCAAATCTTTGATCTTAAAAGAAAGATATCTTTAAAGTAAAACATATTTAATTATTTTTTTAATTATTTTATTTCTATATTTACAACTCACTAATAGTAATATAGATTTATATATTTTTTATATCATTAGAAAGATAAAATAAATTAAATATCTAAATATATAATTTTTATATTTATTTTTATTTTTTACTAAATAAATATCTTGTGAATAAATCTTATAAGATTTGGCTATTGAAGTTTTAAACTAAATTTTGACAAAAGAAAAAAACTTTCTCAATAATGGTTTGAATTATATTATTTTTTAATATATATAAATTGGATCTTCTTTAAAACTTATGAACATATAAAAGAATTATTCATCCATTAGTATAAAAAAAAATAAGAATTTATCCAACTATGTAATCAAAAGTTGTAGCTTAATGAAGTTTCTTGCTTAAAATTTAGGCTTTCATAGAATTTGCTTGACATTTTAAGAATTTTTTATGGAATTTGTTTAGGATTTGAGAAGATTTCTTTTTTAGTATTTTTTTAATATATATATATATATATAATTAGGATTTTTTAGGATTTTGTAGGATTAGATCAAAAATTATTAAGAATTATTTAAGTTTTTATTAAGATTTTTTTTGAGATTTGTTAATTTATTTTTTAAGCTTATAAAAGTGATTTTCTAAAAAGTCATAACTCTGATAGTTCATGTTGATTAGATTGACTTCTACAATGGCATCCATTGGTACTTGTTTATTTTCATATCCTTTAATTTATTAAATTTATTTTATAATATTTAAATTGTATAAAATAGTATTATAATTTTTGTAAATGTTTTTCAAATTTTTATGTGAAAATTTTCTTGGATGTAATTGATTTCAGAATTTTAATTTGATAATTAAATAGATAGTTTATTTTACTACAATTTTGAAAATTAAAATAATATTGAATATCTTTAGCTCTTTAAAATTTACTATGTTTTTTTGTTGCTTCTATAGTTTTTCAAGTATATGTTTTTTGTATTTGATATATATATAATATTACATGTTTATTTTTCTTAAGAATTAATCAACTTAAATTTACGAATTACATCAGATAATATTGAAAGTCCTTTATGTTATTCTTGAAAAAAAAAGAAATCAATAAAATCAATAAAATCAAGCACATGCCACGAATATTGAGGCGTTATTTTTTCTATAATTAAAATCATTTTTGAAAAAAACAAGAATATTCTAATTCATGCCTTGATACAAATGCTCAAATACAAAAAGTAAGGACCACTTTTGGAAGAATAGATCTTACTTTTAACACAGTTTCAACTACTAAATCATGTAAATAATAAAAAAATAAAAATAAAATAAAATAAATCTAAGATGAGCAAACATAGTGCTCCACTCAATTCTTGTCGATCATCTCATCAGTAAACTGTAGCACTTGCAATGTACAAATGATCACGTGCTTATGACCTGGCTATTAGATTATAGAGTTACTAATATAGTAACAGCAACTGTAATCAGATGAAACCGTATAATCATTCAGTCGTAGAGTTGTGACTGTTCAGTAACAACTCCCTGGAATGCATAAACAATGTTCATACATTATTATCAATAATGAATTATGCAACTATGATAGCTCAGACCTTCACGTAATTCTATTATGGTATCAGACCAAATCTCTGCGAATTTAGAAATACAAATTCCAAAGGAACAATAAAAATTCACAATGAGAAGGAACTGTGAAAGAAGACATTCTTCACAGAAATTTTGGGCACCAAAAAAAAAATCCTTCTCTTCAATATGGCTACAACTGGCCTCTCAATCAAGGAGTGGCCAAAATTCAACAACTCTTGGTATGCTGTCTAGAGGCAAAAAATACAAATGAAATTAGAGATGGAAGAATTATGGGAGTTAATCTTTGGTGTAGAAAAACAACCCTCACCTATTCCAAAAATCAATGCAGCAACGATAACTCCACCAACAAATCAAGCTACTATCTCTACATGGAAAAAGAGAGATTGTATTGTTTTAGCAGCTATATGGGATTGTGTAGGCAATTCCATATTCTCCTATGTAGGAGTGCAAAACAACCAATGAAGCATGGCTTGTACTTGAAAATATATATTTTGCAAATGACATTGCCATTTGAGCTTATCTAAAAGAAAAATTTATTACTTAAAAAATGAAAGTAGGAGACTGAGTAATACAACACTTGCACAATTTTAGGACATGACTTCAACAATATCAATCTGTTGGAGTAATAATTTCATCCAAAGTGGAGATCTTCACCCTTATGGGGTCAATGCCATCCCAATATGGCACAGTAATTTAAACTCTCCGCACCACAAAAACTGCAACTTTGCTAAAATTGATTGCTATCCTATTGCAAGAGGAGATGGCTATGAAGAACTCATCCTTTGAATCTCAAGTACTCTTTGCAAGCCACAAAGGCAAGAGTAAGTGGCGACCATGACCCACTACAAAGCAACCACAAAAAGACTAAAAAAATTCTAAAAAAAAATCAAAACCAATGACTCCATGTTCTCATTGCAAAAAGATGAGACATTGGGGTTTAAAATGTTTTATGAAAAACAACAAAATCAAATCCACTGCCAACACAATAAGCACATCTCATGATAATAGAAAGTCAAAATAGAAGTTAGAAAATTAAGAAGAATTGTCTCCCTCATTTTATTCTCATGTTTATCTTATATGTGCATATTACTCTAAGAAATTTGCACAACCAAGAGCAACAAAAGATAACAAATGGTTTATTGATACTAGAGCCACACATCACTTGGCTCATAATAAAAAATAATTCATGAATTTTGAATCACTTTCACCTATTGAAAGTAGAATTCATCCTAGAGATGATACAACACTTATAATTTATGGCAAATACAATGTTGAGATATCTATGATAAATGGCATAGTTATACATCTCACTAATGCCCTTTATGTCTCCAATCTACATAAAAATTTATTTTCAGTTTGTGATCATGATAAACAAGGCGGAGGCATTCTTACAAAAAATAGGATGTACCACCTTCTTACACAAGACGACTCACTTTTGGCTTCTTGTCCACTTCAAAATAGTCTTTATCTCCTTGGCACCACTGTGTTTCAGCATCACAATATCCAATCTAATATTGTCACTCTTCTAGGTGATGATATTGATTTCTCACCGATAATTTTTTCCATGACCAATATCACTCACTTCGGCAATGGTATAGATAATTTTTCATCCAATCCATTGTAGTATTTGGACATGCTTACAATTACCAATTTCTTAGTGTTTCCTTCACTACAATAGCTACTTCTTTTGGCTGAGCACTTAGTTTCAACCTTCAAGCCTAACATTACTTCTTTGATCGCATGGCAGCTTCTCCTAGAATTCACAACTACATTGGCCATGATGGGTCAACCACAAAAAAATAGAGCCTACAAATTATTACAAGTTTAGCTTGACCTCAAATATCTTTAAAATATGTAATTCTAGTCATCAAGAATTCTAAGATGTCATATTACAGATTGGGCATTTTAGCACAAGCCACTTGAAACAACTAGCTAAAAATCAAGCAATCACAAGCCTACCTTTAAAACGTATTCCACAATGAATGTGCTCCACATGTATTCATGGCAACCAAACGGCAATCAGATTTCCTAAAATTGCTACAACTTGTGCTACTCAACTCCTTGAAGTAATACATTCGGATCTAAATGGCCATATTGCAATACCAAATTTTTTTAGGTTATGAATACTATGTTACCTTCATAGATGATTTTTCTTGCTACATCATGCTCCAACTTATTTGTTAAAAAAGTGAAAGTTCCATGTATTTAAAATTTTTAATACTTGAGCTTAAACTCAAAGAGGATGTACACTTCGTATTCTTCACTTCGATCATCAGATTTTGACCAATATTTAGAGGCCCATGGCATGGAATGCCAAACCATTGCTTACACTCCATGTAAATATAGTGTTGTGGAAAGAAAAAATTGCACTCTTCTTAATGCTACTAAGTGTCTTCTTCATGGATCAGTTATCAAAACCTTATTGGGGTGAAGCAATCACTTGTACAACTTATTTGCATAATTGCTGCCCCACCAAAGCAATTCCACCCAACACAACTCCATTTGAACCTTGGCACAAACAAAATCTTTGGCAGTCCTTGTTTTGCCGAATTCCAGATCCTCTTCTGGTTAAACTTGACAATAAAACACATGAATGTATATTCCTGGGTTATAGCTCCCTTAGTAAAGGCTATAAAGTACAACAAATCAGCAATGGAGCAACGATTACTTCTAGTGACGTCGTGTTGAAGGAGGAGCTCGGTTCAGAATATTTTTCTGCAACATCGGCTCCGCGACCCTCAGACTCTGAACTCCAAAAGGATCCCTGGTTCTATCAGCCCATCGAATCTTCAAATATTCATTGTTCTGGCACAGGTTCTGGAATAATTGCTGAAGTGATACCCTCCGACAGACCTCCTTCAAGTCTGCCACCTCTATCTCCGCTGGATGCTATCATGGTAAGGCCCGCGACCTCGCCGCACCTTACGGTTCTACTCCCCTTGGACTCCAGCGTCGATCAACATTCCCTTCTCGCTCAACCAGTTTCTGATAGCCTTGTTCTGCCCCTAGCAATCCACCAGCTTCCTATTTTCCCATCAACGGAGGCACTGTCCTCAGTCTATCCGTGCCACATCACGTTCTCTTTCTTGCATAAACGGTTTGACTCGCGTTTGGGCTTGGAGTTAATGCCGCATCTCGGCAAGCATCCTCAGCCCTGCACCAACTCAGCCCTGCACCAACTCAGCCCCACAATACCAGGACTCGCCTCAGTTGATGTGGCCCGTGTTCCTCTCCGCCAGTCCACCCCCACAACAAAAGGGGTGCCCCCTCCAAGGGACCCGAATGAAAATTACAATCCGGAGACACTCAAGTCGCGCTCCAAAAAATCAGGACGTCCTCCTCACGCTCTGATTTCAGTCAAAGAGGTTCCATTGGAACCCGCAACTTGTGTGCAAGCAGTCGATTCTCCGGAGGCTTCCGAATGGAAGATGGCTATTGCGGAAGAATTAAATTCTCATGCAGTAAATTCTACGTGGACCTTCACATATCTTCCTCCTCATCCGGAGCCAATTACTTGCCGATGGATTTTTAAAATCAAGTTAAAAAATTCCGGGGCCGTGGACCGCTTCAAAGCTCGACTTGTGGCTCGCGGCTTCAACCAAATTCAGGGTTTAGATTACACTGAAACATTTTCACCCGTTGTTTGGATTCAATCCATTCGCCTTATTCTGGCTCTCGCTGTTCAACTTGACCTCCATGTACACCAAATTTTAAATGGCACTCTTCAAGAAAAAATTTACATGCAGGTTCCGGAAAGTGTCACTCCTCCACAACCCGGAATGGTGTGTCGTCTTCATAAAACAATCTATGGGCTAAAACAATTCCCCAGCGAATGGTTTAAGGTGATTAACACATACTTGGCTACTCTTGGATTTATCAATTCGACAGCCGATGGCGATGAATATTATCTCCATCGCGGTTCCGATTTTGCGATTCTCACATTAAATGTGGATGACACTCTTATTGCAAGCAACAGCCTTCTGTTGCTTCACACTATTAACCCAAACAGCGACGCAGACTGGGCAGGCGATCTCGATGAAAGACGGTCCACAACGGGATACTGTTTAATTTTGTCAGAGGCCGTCATCAGCTGGAGTTCCACTCGACAGCGATCGACGGCCGCCTCCGAGCTTGTCTGGCTTCGTCACCTGCTCCACGATCTACACCAAACTGAAACTTTGAAATAGCCCACTGAGATCCACTGTGATAACCAGTCAGCGCTTGCGTTGGTAGACACAACCAAGTTCCATTCTCGTACGAAGCACATCGCAATTAGGTATCACTTTATTCGACAGCTCGCGAATCTCCAAAATTAAAGTTTCGATACTGATCCACTCACCATGTGAGCGCCGATCTGTTCACAAAGTCTCTGTTTGGGCCGAAGCTTGCCCAGCACCTACCGTTACTTGGCATTCTTTGAGGAGAAACCCCTGCCACATCATGATACAGTTAAGAGGGTGTACTAGATTATAGAGTTACTAATATAGTAACAGTAACTGTAATTAGATGAAACCGTATAATCATCCAGTCGTAGAGTTGTGACTGTTCAGTAACAACTCCCTGGAATGGATAAACAATGTTCATACATTATTATCAATAATGAATTATGCAACTATGATAGCTCAGACCTTCACGTAATTCTATTACTGGCAACATCGAGTTCGAGAGTGCATGCAAAGTTAACATGCAGTCGCCGAGAAAAGGTATCCATGTTGTCTTTTCATGTTGTCTTTTCAGACAGAAAGTGCTCCATCCTCCTCTGCTCTTATCCAGCAATTCCACAGCAGGCAAGTCTTCGCCATTGCATCGGATAAGCTTCATATGCCTCGTTGGCATTTCTGGATCAAAAGTATTCGTCTTCTTACAGCAATCGCCAGGACGCAGTTTTTAAGGAATGGAAACTAGATCCAACTTGCCCCCGTGGTAGTTCTTCCATGCCCCGGTCCACAACTTCTCTGCCGCGTTTTCTTTACTCTTGTGTAAAGGGTCGGTTGTCACAGCATCCGAGATCCAGAGACCCCACATCGGATCCGAGCAGGATCTCCCTCCGCACATTCTAGTATATCATCAATAGAGCAAACGTAGCCTCACGCACGGAGGCACCTGCAATGGCTGGTTCCATGTCTGAATTCATTCTCCAGCTCGCTTTCAGGATTTCCTCCGCAGCCATGTAAGCCATCTCACACCGAGAGCACCGACCAGCTTCCGAGGACCCTAAAATGGGAAAATCAAAGAGCTTTCCCGGTGTATGATGAATGTGTACAAGAGCATAAGAATATGAATCCAGGGAACAGGGCAACTCATGATCCTTCTCTTCATGGAACTGCCCAGGTCATCGCTATAGTTATAATACAAAAACTTGTCTTTATTCATGATTTGGATCATGTATCATGTCTTTAATAGATTTGGTTACATGCTTTATATATTTTTTAAAACTAAATAATTTTAAATATTTCCTACATGTTTTAATGTGATGTGTAATAAAAGACATCTTGCAATTATTGCCATGTTATAAAGATATAAAGTCAATTAGAAAATTAAATGAAATTTCTTCTTAAACTTAAAGATTTTTTGAATTTTCATATCTTGAATTTTATTTTATTTTATTAATATTGACATAAAATACATCTCCTTATTCAAATAGATTATTTCATATTTTTATTTTATGCAAAAAAAACATTCTTATCAAACTTATGAAAAGGATTATATTTTAAAACATTCTTTGATATGTATGTAATAAAAATCAAAACTCTATAGAACAAAAAATATCTTAAATTGTAGGAGATCTTTTTTATTCCATCATATTTTAAGTATTTTTAGAATTCATAGAAATTTTCTTTTTGTTGTAATGTACTCCAAATATTAAATACTATACTAGTAAAAAAATTAAAAATGTTATCAAATTTAGACTCGTTTATTTTTTTTTATACCAAATATTCATTATTCATTATACAAAATTAATACATTATTTAAATAGATGATCACAATTCTTTTGAAAAATATCAATTATTACATGTTCAAAGATTTTAGATAAAAGTACAACTATTATTTATATAAAATCATATTCAAAGTGCTTGTAACTTATATGAAATAATATATCTTATAACTTGATTATTTTTTAATTTTAATAAGAATGCAAACATATTTAAATTCAATTCTTGTAATGAACTTTGGTTGCTTAAGTAATTTGTACAGTCTTAAAATAAAAAATATTAATTAATAATTATTCATATTTATTTTTTCAATCTCCAATAATTTATATATCTATAGCTCTTCTTTATTTCCTTGTTAAAAAACACAATAGATACTCTTAGTGTTAAATTGTTTTTTTCCTGGATTTAATTTTAATGTCTTCAATCCTATTTAGAAGAATGTATAGGTTGGTGTATTTGGAGGTTTCTTCCTACCTTGTAATTTGATTGCATAAGGATTAAAAAAAATTATATATATTTTGTATTTCTTGAAACGTATCTGTATATTTATTAAATTTAAAAGTTAATTTTCTATTGAGGTACTTAAGGGCATACCATAAGCTACTAAAGTTACATTATTTTAGCTTTTGTAATTATTTCTTAAGCTACCAAATACCTAAGATGAATTATTTTTTCAAATTGGCTTTATTGAGTGTTAGAAATATTTTTTAAACGATAAATAAATAAAAATTGGTCATAAAAATATATATTAATACAACTAATTAATGCTCAAGAATTTTACAACTTTTTACAAAATTATTTCTCTACTCTAATTAATGCATACAAGGATTGTAAAAGATTGCAAGATAAGAAGACAATTTTTTTCATATAATTTAGTTGTATCCAAGAAAATTCATTACTATTATTAGAAATTATTGATTTTTGATATGATATTTTTTACATTGTATTTTATACATTAAACTTTCTTCTTAAAAAGAAATTTTATGTATAAATAATTTGACTTGATACAATATATATAAAGTTCATTCAATCATTACATTTATTTTCTCATGACAATGGTTTAAATAAAGTTTTACCAAATTATGTTAGATTATTTTGACCTTGCATGTAATTACGTGAAATCCTAAGTGAAGTAATGTAGTAATTTGACAAATATCATTGTTTCTTAATTGTTACTTTTATTGTTTCAGCATAATTTCTTATCATGTGTTATTTATTGTGAAATAAATATACTTGAGACATTGTTGTTTGGAAATTGCAAAAAGAAAATCTTGAAATCAATCTAAGAATAGGATTAACTTAAACAATGAGTTTTTATTAATATTTTAATTAATATCATATAATTTTTATTAAAGAATCAATTCTAAATTCTAAAACTTTAACCTTTAAATCACTAAAATTTTATTCAAGTTCATTTTCTGTTATAAAATAAGAATCATGTAATATAAATATAAATTCTACTTTCAAATATTAGTTTTCAAATAGTGATCTACTTCTTTGAAAATATTTTAGGAGCCTAAGAAGCTAGATAATCTGATTCTGGTTTAAACAATTACATAAAACATTTAGCAAGAAAATTAGAAACTTTTAAGAAAAATTATATATGTATTTAAAAGTAATCTATTGATTTTACATAGAAATTTAAGATTTTAGTGTATAAATTTTTAAAATATAAAATTCTATATTGTAAATATTAAAAAATAATTATAAAAGCCAGTTTTTTTATATATATATATATATATATATATATATATATATACATATTTTAAACTTAAACTAGATATAAAATCAATAATTTGGTGTTGTTTTGAATATTCTAAATCTTGTATTGGCAAAGATAAGATATTCGTTGTCTTATTTTTTGTTTTATTATTACAACTTAATTTAATAGCAGCTTTTAGAGTAGTTACTAAGATCTGTAGAATATCTTAGAATTCAAAATAACATTTTATGGAGACTACTAAATTATTTTTAATTTCCTTAAGAAATCATTAAAAATATGTAAAAAAATCATGGAAAACTTTCAAAACTATTTAGCAGTAATTAAATACTTTAAAAACCCATAAAACATTCCAAAGATTTCAAAAATATCTTCAAGAGTTTAATTTTTTAAAATTTTAATATTAATAACATCAAATTCTGATATGTTTCATAAAACTTATTCAAAGATTTGAGATTTTGCAGTTTTGTTAGAAGTAGTATCAAACTTGAGCATCCACTCAATTAGAGACATTTTAATTTTGTTAGAATTTCTAATTTATATGGTGATAGGTTTAACTTTAAGAATCCATTCAATATAATTTTCTATTTTTAAAATAAAAAATTATTTAAAAATCTTGTGAATTTCAATATATTTAATAATGATGTTAAAATTGAATTTTTTAAAATTAATTATTTTAAAAGATGTAATATTTTACAATTATTTTTTAAAATATATAAAACTTAAATATCCATTTATATAAATTTTTACCTAACATGTAATATTTCCTAATTTGTTTGCAAACAACATCAAACTTTAACATAAACTTACAAAAAATTATTCAAACTCCATCAAAGATGTATAGTTTTTTAATTAATCTTCTATTGTTTTGATAATATTTTGTAACTTCAGCATCCATATGCATAAAATACTTCAACAATGTGAGTTTTTTTAATTCTTTTAGTAATAATATCAAACTTGAACACCCACTTGTATTAGACTTCACTTAAGATGCATAATTACATTATATAAGCACTCAAGTTTTTCAATTTTCTTTAAGAACAAGTTTTGTTATGAATGTTAAGACCTTTAATTCTTCTATTAACTATGTCAAACATGTGCACAAATTCATATCAAGTTATTTGAAAGATGTAAGGTTTTTGAATGAAAACTAAAACTAAATTGTTCAAGTTACTAGTTTTAGTTTCCAATCATGTATACAACCAGATCCATTACTCGTGTTAGATAAAAACAAAATAAACTGTACAAAGGAAACAATTCACCACAAAAATGCAGCACTCAGCCACTAAATGTGTGGACATGATCAAATGGGGAGGGGCGCTCCTCGTCTCTTTCCTCTCGCCTTGTACCTAGTTTTATTATTTCTTCTGCGCTTGGGTCTTTGTCATCAATTTGGGTTTGTGACTTCGTGTGAGGTGTTGGTGGGTGACATTATTGAGCATCAGCTTGCGAATGCCAATCGTCGGTACAAAATGTGATACATGAAATATAATGAAAAAGGATACAGTGTGACCAGACACTGTGCTCAGGAATGTGCAGGCTGCAAGGGATGAGTGGATTTGTTAACTGGCCACTCCATAGTTCCTACATATCTAGTCAATCCAGGCTAAGTGTGGGGCAGGTTTCCTCCAAGTTCAGAGTTCTATACAAGAGGTTCTACATCAAAGAGCTCCTCAATTGTAGGGTTAACAATGACCTGATACTAAAGACTCACTAGAATCGCTCTCCAGCCCACTACTGGTGAAGATTTTACTGCTGTGCCTAATAAACAGCACCTTCACATATCAAATTCTTTTACAAACTTAAAAACATACTTGTGTAGGAGATGAGCAAACCTCTTCAAAATTAAATTCAAAAGATCGACGCTGCTCGGTGAATCATATGTAAATCCTGCTCAAGCGGAAGTAAATTTATCGCATGCAAGACCCTTGGGACACAAACTCGTGGCAAGATTACAGCAGGCTCTCAGCCGATGCTTCATAAGGAATGTGCCAATAAATACACTCGTCCAAATATACTACCTACAGATCGATAGAAAATTCAAAGATGACAAATTACACTAGACGATTGAAAAAAAAAAAAAAAACCAAGAACCTAAAACTACGAGGAATATGATACATAGAGTTGAAACACATATGTATACTACTCAACCTGAGCAGATAATATATGTATTCTCTACACTTGTGTCCTGTATTCTGATCCTGTTCCAAGGTACCTGAAGCAGAGATCACACACGAGAAAAGAAATTATACCAATAATATGTGGATTCGACTACTCTCATGGCTTAAAGTGAAACTAAGCTCTGCGGAAAACAAGCTTAACACACGGCAGAATGTGCTAGGATTCACCTAAAGGCGTAACAGATGCAAATAAATTTTCTAGGTATACTTCAAACTAAATATAGATTAAAATGTATACCTTGAACTGCCTTGCAGATCAGACGTTTCTTAATCCTAACCAACTAGATGAATCTCTTCAAGAGATCGCAATTAGAACTCATCCAAAAGGTGTCACCACTGGTATCACAATTACTGCGACAAATTCCACCCTGTAAGTAAATCAGTCAAACTGTTGACGCAAATGCATTTCCGTCTCACTCTTCCATGTCGCATGGGAAGATTGCCCTTTCATTCTTTTACTATGCTCCTTATCTTTTACTTTATTTCCTCTCTTATTTTTCTCCTCGGCACTAGCTACTTTTGGCCGATCATTGCATAATGGGCAAACCATGCCTTCTTTGGCCGCAGAGAAGGTCTTTGGGACTCCGCAGTTTTGACACATCCTACAACCACACCAACATATTAGGTCCAACTCAAAAAATTAAAATTAAAAAAATAAATAAAAAGCGCTGTAGTATCACTTCACAAAATTCCCATACGAACCCCGCATTCAATTTCCAAAAATTCGCACACGTAGTCACAACGCAAAACGTGCCTCCTTGAATCTAGATTTACAGAGCAACAGTGAAAATCTTTTACCGAAGAAGGTTGGCCGCGTCCTCAGCAGGAGGCAGCCCAGCTCCAGGAGCACGTTTTTTCACAGTCAGACCTGCGTTTCCAGTGTCTTGTTCCACGTTGGAAACTTGCGGCTTTGCTTCTACAACGGCCACTGCATTCACAGTCATGGTAAAGTAATTGGTTCACAACAGTGAGCCACCATCGCAATCACTTACTGTCAGATTGGACTGCAAATCAATTGAAGTTGTAGTGAACATACCGACTCCTAACAGACCAATGCACCTGGAAAAACAGCTGAGAAAATATTTGCCAGAGAAGAAGAAAAAATTAAAAAAATGTCAAGACTTACACTTTCAGCCACTCTCCAAAAATTAGCTGTAGACAAGTGGGATAATCCCCAATGTCCAGGGGATTACTAAGGACATGCAAATCCAGCACATGTCGCTAGTTCAAAAGATGAAAAAGTACCTGCAGTTGGGACATGTCGGGGCTTGGGTTCTTTAGGTGCTACATAACTTATTGAAAAATCTGTAGGGGTCATTGATGTAAGATCTCCATTTGGTCGAGTAATCATGCTATTCTTCAAAAAATCGGGAGGCCCAGTAACCTGTAGAGATCATCACAATTTATCACACCACATATTTTCAAAATAGTTTTGCAAAGAGAAGCCGCAGAAACAATAATAAGAGGCAAGGTACATGGTGCTCAAGTCTAAATAAGCTCTGCATTCCACAGATAATAGTTCTTTATTCTTGCTTGCTCTCTTGCTTCTTCATATCCCTGGTTTTATTTCTGTGTTTTCCTTTTTCTTTTTTGTCAAAGAGTATCATTGCACATAGACAACTTACTGGCTTCGGGTGTATCTCTATTAAGAAAACAGCTATACAATCGTCGAAAAAATTGCAACACTCACAACATAAGATCACATAAATGTCCATCAAAATTATCGTTGTTGTTAGTTCAAGAACGGACAACCACCTCCGTGAACATTTCAAATGCTGTTGGCAAGTCCGATGTGCGAGGTGGTGGCTTGATTTTCTGCAACTTGCTTGGTTTAGCTGAAGGAGTTTCCTTTTCTTCAAACCCATCATCGGGGTACTCCTCGTCACTCTCAGTAAAATAATCACGGGGATCTTCCTCTTCTGGGGATTCATATCCTTGCACTAATGATAAACTCATCTGAATCAACAAGGAAAAAGAATATTCAATGTGAGAGACATAAGCACGTGATCCAACATACGAGTAAACTTGCCACATCAAATAAACCTCATATTAACTTTAGAATGTAAAAATACAATGACAAAGAGAGGAACGGAACCTAGTGGAACTTAAACAAGTGCTGATCAGATGAGAAATCCTGAGAAGCAAATATATCTTAGCAACGCATTCTTCCATCAAGGTAGAAAATTTCCAAAAGAAAGTAAAGACGGATAGTTCTGAAAGCCCTAAACCCTAGGTCTCCTGCTACTGAATTAAACAATGTACCTTTCCATCCTCTCTCCTACCTTTCATCAACAATAAAGAATCCAACGTAAAATTACATCCATTATGCACAATTTAGGGTACACGTCACAAAATTATTCTGGTTTGTAAAGCAACTCCCAAGACGTTCTGAAGCTACAATGACACTGATGAAGCTACAAAGGATAGACACAAATTCAGCGCATATGTCTACACATTCACAGAAGCAGGACTACTATCAATCCAAATTTCGTGTAAAGAGATTTGGAATACATTCGGCACTAACTGCGTCTTTTCTCTGTTAGCGCGCAGCCGAACCTCTCACATGTAATAGACAAGAAGAACTAAGAGAAAACACGGAGGACATGTCACGTAGCAGGATACAACATATCGGATACGACAATATAAGTACTCTACAAAATGAACTAGTTGCAGAAGGTGTTTTTTACAAAGACATTGAACATTCACAGCAGATACTGAAACCCTAATCCCGTGGCACAGCGACTGACTCGAGAAAAAATAAGAAAGTAGGAGCTCAAGACACTCACCTTCAAAAAACCGATACCAGTTCAGCTTCGGTGGTCGCAAGTCGGTCGGTGGTGTTCACTAAAAGCTTCAAAACGTGAAATAAGCTCGCGTTGCAGCGGAGGCGCCACGCCTGGCGTCGCTGAAGCTCTGAGGACGAGGATGCGCAAATGAAGAAGTCGAAGTTCCCACTATGCGAACTCCAGTACCCATATTCTGTTCCCCTTGATTTCGCCGCTGGACGAACGAACGAAAATAGCATCGGATGAGAAGTCGGCCACGATTTTTTCTGGAATTCGTCTTTCATTTTGAGTGTAGGCTTTGGAATACTCCTCTTCAACAACGCCAAATATTGAACATGGAATGGTTTTTAAATTATCACATAATTCGTTTTGATTAATTATATTCCGAAATACATATAAACAAGCCAGCCTTGACAGTAGAATATATTTGTTTCTAGAATAATATCTGTGTTATTATAAATTTTAACTTTTATCCTTTTTAAAATTGCATATTTTATTAATATAAATATTTTGAAAAATGAAATAAAAAAACTCTTGTAACTTGACATATCTTTTCAATCACCAAATAAATTGATTCAGACTGTATTTCTTTTGTCCAAAGTCTTAACACATTATAAAATGATATCTAAGTAGACCAAAATTTTAGATTTTTTTTAAAGTGATGCTATATTTTTTAAAGTACTGATTTTTCTACAAAAAAACTTTTGACCCTTTTTTAAAAAACTTAATTTTTATTCATTACAGATAATTTCTTTTTCAATATTTTAAAATATTATTTATTTTTACAAAAGATATATATAATGTTTTCAGTTATATCTTTACACATATTATAAGTTTTTTTTATCATCCTTTTTGAATTTCAAGCTGTTAATTTTATTAAAAAAAAAAAAAAGGTATTATGACATCAAAGAATGAATATATATATATATATATATATATATATATATATGAAATTTCTTTTATATTTCTGAATCTAAATTATATAAAAATGTTAAAAATAAACTTAATTTTTACAAAAAAAAGAAAAAAGAAAAAAAACCTAAAACATAAAATCTAAAACTCTATAATAGTTGGACAAGCATGATTTCTAAAAACTTCATTTTAATAGAACAAGTTATAAATCCATCAATATCTATAAATTATATTTATTTTTAAAATATTTTAAAATATTTAATTAGTAATTTTTAAATTAGAAAAATATTTAAATATAAATAATTAGTAAATAATCTAAATAATAATCTTTAATTAAAATTTTTATATACACATTTTTTCAAAATAAACTAAAGCATGTTGTCTTTTAAAATAATTTAAAAAAAAAAAAAAAAAAAAAAAATGTGAAGAGACATCTATATTTTCTATTTCTATGAAAAAATAGAATTTTTTAAAAGACTTTTATTACACAATTCCTCCCAAAAAATAATTTTAAGGCTTTATAAATCTCTAGTTGTAGAAAGATTGTTCCAAAAATAATGCTAAATCTTCTAAAAATTAATTAATTAGTTCTAGCTAAGATTTTTTGAAAAAAATACTTTTTTTGGATTTTTTCTTTAATTTATTAGTTTCATAGGGATTTGCATTCTTATGTATTGACTTGTGTGCAATTAGAAGTTCTCGTTGTAGGAATATGGATTTTTCTTGTATTGCTTCATTGTCTTTGTAATTTGATTCTTGTTCAAGAGATTTTTCAATGATAAGACTATGAATCAACCTTCAACGCCCTTTTAAGGCAAATTTGAGAATGGAAGTCTTTGTGAATCATATTCAGCAAGTACTTCACATGTTCAACATCTTGTTTCTTCTTTGATTAAGTCAATGCTCCTCGTCCTACTTCTCAAGTTGAGACTGAAAGTTGTACCTCTTTTGATCCATTTCAATATATGCAATCAGAGTCACATTTTTGGAAGATGAAATATAATTATGCTTGTTTTCGAAGAAAACATTGTGGTAATGCTAATAAGTAGTGGAATAATAAATTGAGCAAGGTAAAAACTAAAACTCTTGATTTTACGCATAAAGTTGTTAGGAAGAGACTATAGATTGATAGTTCTTCTATACTAGAATGGGTTAGAACTAAGTTTCTCTCATTTTTAAAAAATATTTTTTTTGTATGCCAAGGATTATGTTAATCTCTGAAAGCTAGGATTTGTGAGTGGCTTAGTAAGTAAATCAACATTTTTTTGAGAAGTAGAAACAAAGTTCACTTGAATGTTTTTATTTTTTTTTGGCATGTACAACTAAATTGTATACCAAAAAATATGCAACTCTAATTGCTGATCAATATTTGCGATGGTTTGTTTTTAATGATTTGTAACTCTCAAAGCAAGCGTTGTTGATATATTACATTGCAAGCAACATCACATAATACTTTGTATTCAGCTTCTATTATGTTGAAAGCTACTATTGATTGATATTTTGAGTTCCAATCAATCAAAACATCTCCAAGTTCGGACACCACTCCAAAAATAAATCTTTTGTTATCCAAACATCTTCTATAGTTGGCATTAAAAAATCTTGAGAGTTCTATTTCTTCATCATTAGAATAGAACAAGGTGTAGTCTAAAGTTTCAGCTAAATACTACAAAATAAATTTGGTTGCAATGAAGTGAGATTTCTATAGAACAATAATGAATTTATTGATGTATCCTATATTATAAAAAATTGTCCTGGACATACACATATAAATCAATAACTACTTATATGATTTAGATAATAATAGGTAAAAGTAGTTTAATTCCATGATATCTTCTAAAGAAGCTTCCTAAAAGCTTCATAGATGGTGCTTTGACTTTATAAGTACCTTTAATTGATTTTTTAGGTTAAAAACATCGTCAACAAGTTGGCCATGTGCCACACATGTTGATAGCTTGAAGAACAAGCTAATTATATGCCCCACACATAAAAACTTGCCTTGTAAGCTAAAGCATGTGTCTTGCAAAGTCAAGACATATTAAAGGTCCTATACAACATCACGATGTAGCTCCTAGTTAGATAGTATATATAGAGGCAAGAGTGAAGCCTTCTTCACTCTTGTCAACTCCTTTCTTGCTTCTAGTCAAGATTCAAGAGTCTCAAGTTTTCTTGTCTTTTGGCAATAAGCCATTCCATTTCTTTTTAATATATATACTTCTTTATTTCTATTTTGTCACTTTTTCTTTGATACGGATTTCATTGATTTATACATCATCTTTCAATTCATGTCCTTGACAATAATATTAATTCTTGTGATTGTAGTATAGATCAAACATATAATTATTTGTCTACTAATTTATTTTTCATGTTTATTTTGAGTTTGTTGTTTACACACATTAGAATAGATGCAAGTTTATAGTTTTCTATCCAAAATCTTTAAAATAGTAATATAATGTGTCTTTTGTAGTGAAGTTATAGTGTGAAACTTGTATATTCTATTTCACTACTAAAGTAGAGTGTTGCATTATCCAATTTTGTCATCTTAAAGGTGTTTAATAAGTATCAAGACATTCCATTGACTTTTTTTGGATTGTTCCTAATTATCAAAAAATCAACTATATATTAGAGAATAATAGTGTATATTTTGTTGAGTATTAAGTAGTATAAATTAGGATTAGCTGAGCTTTCTATTAATCTACATAAAAGAAAAAAATAACTAATTTGTGAGTACCAAGCTTGGCCAGCTTGCTTCAATTCAAAAAAAACTTGAACAAATTTAACTAATGTATTAATATTTCTTTCGTTATCAAATCTAGATGAAACATGAATGTAGATATATTCAATTAGTAATTTATTTAAAAATATTTTTATTACATCAAATTGACAAATACTCTATCTTTTTTAAGCTATTAATTTAAAAATAACTATGATTGTAGTCCAAAGTATCATAGATGCAAATGTATTGAAGAAGTCTTTTTCTATCTTTTGTTAATAATGTAATACAACTATTTTTTTTTAATTGGTTGTCTATATTTTTTATTTTCTTTATATTTTAAAGATCTATTTGGCTTGAATGGTTTTTTTGTATAAAAAAAGATTTTATATTATCTAAGATTTTTTTTTCTTTCTCTTTAAAGAAGTATTTTTTTGATTACATTAACATATTCTATTTGAGATCTAAAATTGTTTTTTTTCTAGTTGATAGATTCTTCATCTACTTTGGTAATCAATGCATAGTAGTCTTGGATTTACTTAGAGATCTTTAATTTTGAGTTGGTCTTGGATTTGATGTTGAATATTTAATATTCAAGCTTTTCTTTTCCATTTTTTTTTGCACAACTTAACCATTTGTATTTGATTTTGATGAATTTATGATATTAAGATTTTTTAGCAAGATATTCTATTTGAAGTTGATGTATTGTGTTGATTGGTTTGTGTTTGTAAATTCCAATGTTGGTTCTATTATATGTAACAACAATTCAAGAGCTTCATCTTGTAATTAGATTGGATTATTTTCGACAAGAAAATTTGATTTTTTAGTCTTATGGAGAAGAAATGTTAGGTCCTTTTGGTATCTTAATTAAAGGTGAGTCATTTCTAATTTTTATTTTTATCAAATCAAATTTTTATTTTTATAATTTTATTTTTAAGCAAATCAAATAGTTTTTAAGCTTTACTATTAGAATTATAATCTATAAAGAGACATTTGGAAGTCTTTAATTTTAGTTTATTTGTTCTTATTTTGGAATATGTAGAATGGCAAGGTAATTTTAAAAGATTTTTTAAAAAAACTTATATTAGATTTTTTATTTTTATATTTTTTTTAAGTATAATTCTATAATTTACCATTATTGGGCTTTGATTGATGAAAAAATTGGTAGTATCTACGGCCTCACTCCATAAGTATCTAAGTAGCTTGCATCTTTATATCATACTTCTTGCTTATTTAATCATGCTATGATTTTTTCTTTTAGACACTCCATTTTGTTCTAAAATAAGAATTTAAATTAATTATCTTTAAATTTTATATTTTTATAATAATTCTTGAATTTATTAGACATAAATTCTCTTCTTTGATTTATCTTTATTAGGCACATCATACTTATTATTTCTCATTTAGTAAATTCTTTGAGTATTTTTAATTTTTCAAATGATTTTGAGCTTATTAGTAAGAATAATACTTAAGATTTTTTAGAGAAATTGTCTATGAATACTATCTAGTATTGTGAATCTTATAAGGACAATATAGAGAGTGGACCAACAAGGTCAAAATGTATTAATTCTAAGATCCTAATAGCTTCATAAATTGAGCTTTTCAGGAATCTTTCTCTATGTTATTTTCTAGCTAAAAACTCTTCACATATGTCTTTTAGTGGTTCTAATCTTCACAATTCTTATTCTCTATCTTCTCTTAACAATTAACTTTGACTCATATAATTTACGTGCCTAAAATATTAGTATCACAATGTTATTGATTCATTAATTTTTATAAAATCTATGAAAAGATTCATAGTATGAATCTTATAAAGTCCATTGAAAGGATTGCGCTCTTATAGCCATAGCTTTTTTTTTATATCATTATTCAATATCCAACAATTTCCATTAAAAAACTTGATCATATATTATGAATTGGTAAAATAATCAAATGAGATCAAATTTCATATCAAATTACATATAAAAAAGATTTAGATAAGATTTATACTAATACTTTGACTTATGAGTATTATATTGTGCCACTAATAGTAATTCAATGAAAATAAAACAATATCAAATTCTCTAAGATCTAAAACCTTACAAAATCCATAAAAACAAAGATCTCAATACAACGTAAGACCAAGCACACCAGAATAAAACTGAAAGTAACTAATAGAATGGAACATAAAAGACAAGACTGAGTAAAAGAGAATAAAACCAAACAAGACCAAACAAAACCAAATAGAATGGAACGAGAAAACCAGACTTTATTGAAAGAAAGAGTTTGAAGCCATATCTAACTGAATGCTCAAATAGCCTCAATCACTCCTATTTACACTTTGTTCAACTATCCTTGGAACTTTCAAGAATGTCTCTAATAATAGGCCCCACCAAGATAATTGGCCATTTAGAAGACTCTAGAAGTAGATCCTATCATGATAAATATCTAAGCTTTTGTAAAAGGTTCTATAGTGGGTCTTACATGAACCACCACCCTAACCTCAATTCTACAAACGTCCCAAAAATAACTCCAATTACATATTTTTATATGCAAATAATATAAATATCTTATCCATGCCTTGTTATAGAGATTTTCTACCTATAGTTTGTATGTTTCTTCTTACATTTGATTATAAATTTTCTAATTTATTCTGATTACTATTTACATGATAATCTAACAAAACTACTCTCAAAAGTGCAAGCTTATCTTGATACCAATCTCTATAGTGAGCTGGAAAGATTTGGATCTTTTAATAGCTATTGTATGTGTATAGACTAATTTAGCACAAATCCTCACATAATCTTTTATTAAAACTTGACAACCTTTAATCTATGTTGTCAATGGCTTCTTGAATTCATATCTGGTTTCTAAATCCTAATGGCTGTCATTTAAGCTTCAGTGATTATAGTTGTATTGCCAATGTTACTTTAATGATCTCCATGCATGAGAATAGCAGTTTTCTTAGGACATTGTGGATTGTTTCAAATGCTTTTGACAATTGGCTAAGAGATAAGAACATGAAGCATGACCTTATAAACTTGAAATAATAACAAACCTTATTTTTAGAGCCAATAAATCTAAATTTTGTGCATCCAATCTATAAAGGGCCAAAAACTTATAAGGACAAAGTAGCTTTCTTACCTAAGATTAATAGATATGTAAAATATAATTACCAATTTTTTAAAATCTTAAAATGTGATCAAACATTAATATAGTTTAATATAAAAAAAATCTTATCATAGATTAAGAAGGTACAAAGATAATAATCTCAATAAGGATAATTCTATTTCTCTATTTTTCTATCTAATCTCATTGTCATCTTTAAATCTTATTATTTTTTTAGATATTAAAGTTATGTTCTATTTGTAAAAATAAAAAAATAATAAAAATAAAATAAAATAAAAAAATCTTTAATTTTTGGTTGTTTTGATATTCTAATTTTTATTGATTATCAACAGATTTTGTTGTAGCTTAAGCTACATATCTAAATCATTTTTGTCACATGTGCATGATTTTACATATCTTTTGGTAGTATATTTATATTTTTTTAGTTTTATATTTTTTATGTATTAAGATTTTAATGTAAAGACCATATAATAATATAAGTGTTCATATTTAAAAGATAGTTTTGTAAAAAATATTTTTTCTCTTTATATTGCTCTTTGTAGTCTCCAACTATAACAACTAAGAATCATTTTATATATAAGTAATGATTTCTAGCTCTATACTTTTCTTTCTTGATTTTATTCATAAAATCTATTAAGAATTTAAATTTGGAACATAAAATATGCACAACTAATATTTAAAAGAAATATCAAAGTGGATTTGGACCATTTATATATTTACTATCACACCTCCTTATTAAATTATTGGAAGAAGCATTGTCACCTTTATTGATAAAATTTAATCTATGTGTTAGATCAATAAAATTGTTATCTTTTCCATTAAAAGTATTTGTACTATAAATAGATTGATTTACTTAAGCTAAATATTTTATTTTTAATTAATTAAATGATTGTTAATTTAAATAAAGAACATAAAATTAGGATCTCAATTCAAAATATTTCTAAGCCAAGAAATAGAATTAGATGGTGAAAGCACTTTAAAAATAGATGATTTTCTTGCAATTAAAAAACTACATAGAGATTTGCATCAAATATAAAGATATGAATTCTAATTCATTTATTTGGTATTGATAACTATAGACTAGCATCTAGTATTTTATACCATCTTGGGATAAAAATGCCTTTTGAAATATTCTTTAAATTCTTTGTCAAATTCTTTTAATAAAATTTTAATTTTATATATTTTAATTTAGTAGTGATTTTGAAAATATTTGTTTTTAATTTTTTTTTTACAAAAATACTAGTTTCTTTATGAATAATCATATTATTGGGCTTTACAACAATTTAGTAGAGTTTATGAACCAAATGTGTCAATTAAAAGCTAATTTAATAATCGAAACTGAATTTTTGACAATTTCTATATATACATACATATACAATGATATAATATAATATAACCATTATTAGTATATGTTATTAAATTAATCTAATATCTTACTACCATCATGATTAAATTATTAATTGATGATTATGTAAAATTAAATCTTAATTATTTACTACAATTTGGTGATATAGACAACCATATATATTTGATTTTGTTTCATATTAGTATAACAATGATTATTAAGAATGTATAGCTATTGATAAAGCATCATGTAATAATAATGCCTATTATAATTTTTACTATAATAAACATGTAAACAAAATGAATATTTATTAACATAAGTTGCATAATTTGCTTTTTATATGGCAATGTAACAAATTGTATTTACTTACAGCTTACATGAAAGATGCAATACTTATTTGCATACTTTTCAATGCAAAATTTAAATACAAATTACAATGTATTAAAACAATAATGTCAGAAAGCCTAATTCTATTAAAATATGTAATGTGTAATTTGTGTAGTTGTATAATACTTTTGAAAAGATGAGTTTTAAACCAAGGTTTAAATCTCTATTTTATGTCTACAAAAAAATATATATGAAATATGAAATATTTTATAATTTAGAGTATTTGAGTATAATTAATAGTTTTGATCCATCTTATATTAAGTATCTAAAAAAATGAAACTATTTATATATACAAAGAATATTAATATTCATGCAAATCATAACTTCATTATGTATTTAGAATAGGATAATATCAAATCCTTATAATAACCACAACAAAAATTCAAAACAAACAAACACCTTTTGTAAAAATGAATTACTCTTTTATAAGATGTTGTCACATTAAATATTTTGCTAACTGATGTAGAAGTTAGTTTTTAACCATACTCGTTTTGGATTAACTTAGGAATTGTGAGTGGTATGTTCATTATTTTTCCAGAATTCAGAAGTGGAAAAGGGAATGCTTTACTGAAGGTAGTGAATAAAAATCAGGTTTATCTTTAACAGCACAATCAACAATCAAATTCGTCCACAGAAATTTGAAGAGCAATAATTACTTCATTGACGTAGTAAGATGCTTTGAGTGGTGGATAGATTGTTCATAATTGTGAAAAAACCCTATTTCTCATAACTTTCTGTTTCACCTTCTGAGACTATGACAATATTGTCAACTAGTTTTCTTCCTCAATTGGTGTATGGTGTACTTCATTCGACACCAATTGTTGAATGTATTTCCATGTTAAGAAACGCACTGACAGCTCCCGTTTGCAGATGCCGACGCAGAGTGCACACAATTATACAGTTAGTGTGCCATTGAAAAGATGACTAGAAAATTAGTTAAGATGGTATTTTCCACATGTTTAAGCGTGCGCACCTGTTTGGTGAACAGCAGTATACTATCTGTTTAGGAATAGATTCATGGTGTAGGTTTGAAGAAGCTAGGATTGATGTATCACTACAACAATCGTGTGCAATTTCTTTTTCTCCCTTCCATGTAGAAAACGTTACATGTGAAAGTGCAGCAGTAGCATTTGACAATGTCAACACTTCAACAGTAATTCCGTATTATCTTATTAACATGTGTACGGTTTACGACGACAGGACACCATTCCACATTTTATTTCACTACAAAATCATCACCTATCCCGCAGTGTTTTTTCAAGTCATTAGCTGGTCTCGGACATACTCAGTTAAGAACTACCAATGTATTTTAATTGTTAGAAGTATAGCGACTGTTAAAGCATAAATGTTGCACTCAAGAGGTAGTATTCTTTTAATAGTACCCCTTCAAAAAATATTCCGTTCCGGGAGCAAGTTTATGTACTTGCTCTTCAAGTTTTTAATTTAGTGGCAATCTAAGTAAATCTCTTCAGTGAATGAACAAGACTTCCCGAATATTAATCAGTGTTCCAGAAGATGAATCAGCAGAGCGATACAAAATGGATGGGTAACACCCCAACAACTCTGGACGTATACCACCCGTCACCATGCGAAATCCTAGAAAATGGCAAGGTTCTAAATATATAATCGAAGGACAAGACCAAAACAACTACGTTTCAGGCATGCGTAGTACTCTTCTAGAATACTTTCACTTCGCCAGCTCGGCACGCAATTGCTTGGCGGCGTTCACCATGTTTGTCAAGGCTGGCACCACTTCACCGTATTTCCTGGTCTTCAAACCGCAGTCGGGGTTGATCCATAAAACCTTCGATTCCAATACAGCCAACATCTGCAATGGCAATTGTCACTATTAGTGCACGCAACCAGCAAACAGTCCAACGAAGAGGGAGCATAATGCCGAATAACCCAATGTCACATCAAACGCCACACTCGGAACACAGATTTCCACTCGGTGCCTACAAGATTAAGACAATATATCACCTTGCGGGCGCGGTCGGCCATCTCTTCTGTCGGTGGGATTCTAGGAGAGTGAATGTCATATACACCAGGACCAATTCCAGCTCCGTAGTGCACACCCTCACGGAACACGCTCAACAACTTCTCGTCTGAACGGGAGTTCTCAATTGTGATAACGTCGGCGTCCATGTCAATGATACTGTGGATAATGTCGTTGAAATTCGAGTAGCACATGTGCGTGTGGATCTGGGTGGTGTCCTTAACGCCACAGGTGGTGATTCTGAACCCGTGCACTGCCCACCTCAAGTAATCTGCGTGCTCGGACTTACGCAGGGGCAGACCCTCACGAAGTGCTGCCTCATCAATCTGGATCACCGTGATATTAGCCTTTTCCAGGTCCTCCACCTCGTCCTTGATCGCCAGCGAAATCTGATAGCAAGTCTCCGACCTGGGCTGGTCATTCCTCACGAACGACCAGTTCAAGATCGTCACTGGTCCTGTCAACATACCCTTCATTGGCCTCTTGGTCACGCTCTGTGCGTACGAAGACCAGTACACTGTCATGGCCTTCGGTCGGCTCACGTCACCGAAGATGATTGGAGGCTTCACGCAACGAGATCCGTAAGACTGTACCCATCCGTTCGCTGAGAAGCAGAAGCCATCCAGCTGCTCACCAAAATACTCCACCATGTCATTCCTCTCGGGCTCACCGTGCACCAGCACATCGATGTCCAGCTCCTCCTGTAGCTTCACCACACTGTCGATTTCAGCCTTTATGGCCTTGTCATAGTCTTCCTCCGAGATCTTCTTGCTCTTCACCTCACGCCTCACTCTACGAAGCTCAGGAGTCTGAGGGAACGAACCAATGGTCGTAGTGGGCAAAATTGGCAAGTTCAAGTACTTTTGTTGCTCCTCCAGACGGGTAGACACGGGGGTCGCACGACGGTGCTCGGATCCTGCCAACCCAGCAGCCTGCATTGCAATCCCACGGTTCAGTCTCATTGGAAGTACCAGTAAGTGTGTTTGCAGTCGAACTGCGCCTACTGCAAACTATTTTCATCGTATTGCGCTAGTTAACTTTAAACCAGAAATTCGCACTTACAAGTTCCTTCACTGCCTTGTTGTGGACGCGGGGAGAGTTTCTCCTTGAGGCTTGGGCCGCTGCGTTGGCCGCGAAGTACTCCTCGTCCTTGTTTCCGGACACGGCATTCGCAATTGCCACTACCTCAACCAACTTCTGGGCGGCAAATGCCATCCAAGACTTTAACTCATTGTCCAACTTCGTCTCATTCTTCAGATCTACGGCGGAGTGGAGGAGGGAGCAGGAGGTCGAAACAACCACATTATCCTTTCCAAGACTCGCCTGCAACTCTTTAACAGTATTTACCGAAGCAGCCAAGTCGTTCGCCCATATGTTACGTCCATCCACAACTCCGGCAAACAAAGTCTTCCCAGTAGGAAGTGCGTGTTCCTTGATCACGGCCAAAGTCTTCGAGCCACGGACAAGATCAACTCCGAAACCGGCAATGGGCAAGTCACACAAGGTCCTGCTCACAAACACGTTTAACCATTCTAGTAAGGCACCGCCACGAAATATACTAACTCCAACCAACTGGCAATAGTCTCAATCACTGTCCATCTCGAAATCCCCTTACTTGTAAGCCTCCACAGGCAAGTCCGTGAAGTAAGTCTCCACCAACAGCTTGACCCCGGATACTTCTGAAAGTACAGCGTAAGCCTTCTTGAAGGCCTCGTACTGAGCGGATTCCAAGTCCATCACCAACTTGGGCTCATCCAGCTGGATCCAAGATGCACCAGCTCCCTTAAGCTCGGTGATGGCCTCCCTGCAATGAGGGCACCCACCCATAAGTTAAGATCACAACGAGCATGTCCCTCAATCATACGCCGAGGTCACTGACCAGTAACAGATGGGAAGTAACTCACGGAAAACAATCAGTCAAATTGGTTAGAACTGATCGAGCACGTACTTGTAAACGGGGAGAATGGCGTCTAAAAGAGACAAAGTGTTGAATCCCTTAGGTGCGCTCTTGTCACCCTTAGACAACAGCAGATAGGTGACTGGACCAACCAGCACTGGCACGGTGTCAATACCCAGCGCCTTGGCTTCGTTGTACTCGCTCACAGCCTTTCGAGAAGAATATACGAACTTCGTCTCACCACTCAACTCTGGCACAATGTAGTGGCTGCAAGTATTCAGGTTCATTTCAGGTCAATCAGCTTAGTCTGGAAGATGAAAACTCCTGCACTTCACAATAATACACAGAAGAGAAAAGGTGCTATAGAAAGGCACACTCACTAGTTGGTGTCGAACCACTTCGTCATCTCCATGGCAGGCTTAGTCTTGTTTCCGCGAGCCATCGAGAAGTACACATCGTGCCCGATCTCTCCACCGGTCCACTCGTAACGGGAGGGCACAGCTCCGACCATAGCAGTGGTGTCCAAGACCTGGTCATAGTAGGAGAATGTGTTACTCGGGATCATGCTCACTCCAGCCTCGGACATCTGCTTCCAGATCGAAGCACGCAAGTCCTTGGCAACCTGCTCCAGATCGGCAGCCTGGGTCTTGCCATCCCACATCGACTCTAGAGCGAACTTGAGCTCCCTCTTGGGGCCCATACGGGGGTATCCAACCACGTGGGAAGCCATCGTTTCTGCTGCAGAAACGAATACACAGGAAGATATCTGATGAGTAAATAGTTTAGTATCCGCACCATCAATGCATCACAAGAAAATTCTGGACAAGCGTGTCCGTCAACAAATCTCGACACGTTTCAGTGTGGATCCCAAAAGCAACAAAGAAGCGCATCTCACAACAATCAAATAAATAAATCAAAATAGATTTCCAGAGAGACTAATATCGAACTCTACGCTTGCTCCAATGTCCGTGAAACCAGGAAATGAGGACGAGAAAACTACCACTCCAAGGACATGTCCCCATTGTCATCTTAGGCAACCCACGTACCCAAACAACGTCTAAAACCCAGAACCACGCCAGATCTAAGATAAACTCAATTCCATTACGCAGATAAACACAACGCACTACACCAAAAGTAACAACCCAAGATCTACAGCAAAATCTTGCAACAACCCACAGCATGTCTTCGTTGGAACTGACAACGTGTCCTATTTCTAGCACAAAGCCACCAGTGCGATATCCATAACCCAAAACTTGACTATGGCAGCAAACAGCTCGAAAGAAAGACTAAACGGCTGAGCATCGTGGCACATTGAACCATGCATGGCACGTAAGCCCCCAACAGTGAGCGCAGAGATGACCACGCTACGTACCTGAAGACTGAAGAGACGCCCTGTCCTGAGTAAACAGGCCTGAAGCTCGACAACGTCCTCTCCAAAACGTAGCGGAGAGAGGGGATGAGGAGCGAGAGATAGAAGGGCGACGGCAGGTGCAAGGCTCTTAAAGGCCAAACAGGGATCCTTCGACCTGTCCTTGTTACTATTCTCTCCTTTTTCCTACCAATGCCACTCACTAATCCATGCTTAATCAAGCCACTGCCCAATGTGGACCTCGACCTACTGGCCGTTTCATTTTTTCTATGTGGTTTCAACTATTCCTTCACCCACAAGCCGCTCTGACAGCATCTCAGGTTGGAAATAGGAAGCGGAAGTGGTCGCCTCTTCGCCTTCCCCGAGGAGTTGCATCCAGGCCCTCACATCCACACATAAAAATAAAAATAAAATACAGAAAATTGTTGCTTCCTCTTAATTTCCTTGATTTTGATTTTATCGTTAATTTTATCTTATGACTTGTAAAAGTTGAAAACTGATACGTGATAGAACTCCAGCAATACATTTAATGTTATTTAAGTAAATTGTCTATTTTTTTACCTATAATTTCATTGCTCAGATAAACTAATTTATCGTTGGAATCTATAGATCCGCTTCTAACATAATGCCTAAGCGTTTATTTATGTACTTTTCTGTTCGCATGTTCATAGACGTAAGTAGCGACTATTACATTCTCTGCGAAAATATTTCTGGAAGACGAAGGAAAAAAAACAAAACAAAACAAAACTTAGACCTACAGATTCCAGTTCCGTTGGAAGACTCAAGGACAGCTGGTTGAGGTTCGGAAGGGGAAGGAATCTTGCGGAATCACAACGCCACTAGTAGTTCCGATCGCCACACTGCATGTGCACTCGAAGAAAAGCAAGCCATAGCCAGGTACCCCTATCCTTCGGACTAGTCACGAATCTTCGGAAGGCAAACAAATGGGCCCAATGGGATGGCTAGATTCGATGCGATGGCATCACTGAAGAACATGTGAGCTGCTTTGCTGTGGTACTGATTATTTGTTATGGCAGGGCCGATAAGGCCCTCACCAGCCAAATCACGCATTCCTTCTTGTCAGGTCTCCCCCATCATCACCTTTGCAATGATTCTCAGCACCTCCATCAAACTCGCAGAGAAGTAATGGAGTTGTCCTTCCAGCGTCACGTAACCCACGAATGATTTTGGTCTGGGGAGCCTGCCCACATTCTGCACTGCTGCTTGAAGCCAGGGACGGCCATTGCCACTGACGATGAGTAGTGCTGCTTCAAAAACACGTTACCAAAAGCTCATGCCCCTCCACTTCCAGGGGTCGGTACACAACCAAACCCTGGTAGACCACGGCTTCCTGGACTTGGACCGAGACCTCGATCCACACCTTCCTTCAGGAGTGCAAGCTCGCGACCTAGAGCAACAGATGCTATAGATAGCTGGCGAGCTGGTACAGAATTCTCGAAGTGGGGTTTCTACCTGGGGGCTAGAGTGGTGGAAAAATAGCAGTGGGGACAAATTAGGGACGCGGAGTGTAATATTGGGAGGCTCCAGGTGGGAGGCCAGAGCACAGCCGAGATTGCGCGAGCTCGCACTGTGCGATCATTACTGTGCCGTGCTCGTGCGCAGGTGCCCAGCAACATCACCGGCGCCACGCGGGTGCAGTCCTGAGAACCTGAGCCCCCATGGATAGGAGCACCTGAGATTTTCCTAGAGCTCTCTTTCGAAGCCTGAGCTGGCGAGCTCGTCGCGCCGTAGCGCAGATCCCAGGTGACCAAAACATCCGTCGCAACGCCGCGCGTGTCCGACGCCGGTGCCCGGTTCTCGTCAGTAGCGACGTTTTTGGGTCCACAAGGTTCAGGGGTGAAGGATTTGCATGATATCACACCAGTTCATATATATATATATATATATATATACATATATAATTACCTATGTACATATACACACACAGACCTAACCAAGATTGGTCGAAGATGGAAATTTTATACACATAGAGAGAGGTACCTATCCAAATATCTTGGAGATTTTATAAATTATATGAGGTTTTATTACTTATGTAGAATCATATAATTTTACAATTTGTTATCATCTTCTTTCCACCAAACTGTCCTCTTCTTTTTATCCTATCATTGCTTGTGTCATGATTTAAAAAATTGTAAACATAATGAGGGTTAAAGAAAATTAGTACCAGCATTAGTGAAAATTAGTGGAAAAGTTGTATTGCAGAATGATTAAGGTCATGACCATTATTGTCTTGATGTTGGTCATTTAATGGTTAAATGGTAGGCATTCATGTGTATTGTGTCTACCTTAAGTATACAATGAGATTGATATTAGTGTAATATTGTTTTAGTTCGTGTATTTGTTTACATTAGTAGAGGACATGCCATTTGATTGATAACCATGAAGGTTTGGTAGTAAGGGATTACAATAAGGATAAGACAGATTGTATGTGGTGACTTTTCACTTTTAAGATAACTATAAGTCTTTTTGGAGACAACTAGGAATCATCTTGGAGACAACTAGGAGACATCTTGAAGACAATTGGAAGTCATCTTGGAGACATCTTAGTGATATTTTTGAAGTGTTGAGATGACTTAAGGGAGTAATGAGAGTCATAAAATAGGGGTTGTTGTATCATTTGTTTTAGTTATTAAAAAAAGGCAAATTTTCAATCTTAGCTTGGGATCTATTGTGATTGATTGGAATCTTTGATTAAAACAATCTTTTAGGATTTTTTTTAGGACAAGTGTATCCAAGTGTATCCATGTGTGCACAAAGTTTGAGGGCAAAAATTAACTAAGTCAAGAAGAAACAACATAATAAAGCAAAGAAGGTCCAACAAGTTTATAAGTCAATGGCACCAACTTTGATGGGTCAAAATTTGGTGTCTACTAAAGTAATGGTTATGAAAATTAAATTATAGTTGTATTAGTAAGTCAAAAATACAATCATAAAGTTTCAAGATATTATAACCTTTGATTTAAGAGATTTTCATAAAAGAATAACAAGGTGTAGGAATGTGAAAAAATAATAGTAACCACAAAGTTAATACATGATTTTTTTTTTCTATTAATGATTTAAGTTATTAAAAACTTTAAAAATTATAAAATAAAGATGAGATAAATTATATCATCTATTACAAAAAATTTCAAATCATTTCAATGTTTTTACATTTAATTATACAAATTCAAAGTGAAGATGGTCATATTAAGTATAAGTGAGAGATTTGGATGATAATTTAGTACAAAAAAATACAAAGGAAAAGATAGAAACTAACTAAAATATGCATAAGAAATAAAGATCTTTACAACAAGAAGGTTTGTATTTTTTTAGACCAACAACAAACTTCTTGACATATTCACATCAAGTTCACCAAAAATATGTCAACAAGTTTATTGTTGGTCCAAGAAAGCACAAAGCTTCTTGTTGTGAAGATCTTTATTTCTAATATATTTAGTTTCTATCCTCCTCTTTCTACTTGTTTGTATTAAATTATCACCCAAATCCTTTACTTGTATTTAATATGACCTACTTCATCTTGAACTTGAATAATTTAAATTTTATTGATTAGAATATACATGAAAAGTGGTGATAGCTAAGGTAGATGGTGGTGGTGATATTTATGAAGAATTTGATATAGGCAACAATGAAAATAATGAAAATTGTTTTGCCAATTCAAAATGGTGGTTATTCTTAAATAAAAAAATTAATATATCCAATCTAGATAGTTTAGTAGTTTTTTTTGATGATTTTTAGAATATTATTTAAGAAATATACATCTTCAGAAATCATGACTTATTTTCAAATAGGATTGTAATGCTTATATATCTTAACACGTTTCTTGAGACTAAGATGGATATACAATAAGTCTCTAGAATAATTTATTCTTTTATAGAATTGACTAATGAACATATATTATTATGCCAAAAATACAATGTTTAGATATATCTAATTTTTTCTTTGTAAAATAAGTTTTTTTTGGAAATAGTTTAGAGGTGCATAAGTTGACTATATAAGGCATAAGACAAATTGCTTTAATTCAAAGACTCCTTGAAAGATTAATTTCTATAAGAATAGAATAGACAATATCTAACAAAGTGTAAATTTTTTGTTTTGCAATTCTATGATGAAGTAGATTATATGATTGAGAGAATTGTCTCCAAATTCTATACTATTTCCAATAAAAGTTAAATTCTTGTGAAATATATTCTTTTCCATTGTTTATTCTTAAGATATATATTTTCTTGCGTGTAATAGTTTTGTTTCTTTAAGAAAGATTCAAAACTTAGAGAAATCTTGGTTTTTTGCTAAAAAAAACTATATCTATGTATTCTTTAAAAAATTATCAAAAATTATTATAAAATATAATGTTTCTTATAAAGACTTGAGTTGGAATGGTTTTGCCACATCAAAATTAAATATTTAAGATGTTTCCAAGGTTTTTACCTAGTATATTATTTTTCAACTTTGTTTTCTTGACAAGAATGTGTAGCAACTAAGGTCTCTAATAGGAATGTTTGGCATATTATTTAGCATAATCCTTAATGGTAAAAATGTCATAGTCTTATTTTTGAGTGATTTTATTCTTTCAAAGATTTTGGATACAAATCTTTGTTATATCTTCCATTACTAATTGAATCTATTATTATAGTAGTAGCTATCTTAATTAGAGTTTTGGTAAATTGTCAAAGATTTAAAATTTCTCTTTTGACTTATTGAATTTGATTCTCTTTGATGTTAATGTCTAATCTTCTTTTCTTTGGTAATGGAACTTTGATTGTATATGCAATATGTACTTTATTGATATGTATGAGTAAGAACTTCTAATTCTTTTTTGGATCCATTATTTCTCATGAGAATGTTCTTCATTTGAAAAGCCAATGATCTTTAATTTTTTATTCCTGCCAAGTAATAACTTTTTGGGATTGAAGTATAAATAATAATATTCAAACTTAATGTATTTATCAATCCATTACTTGTCAATGTCGTGGAAAGAAGATCTTGCCTTGAAAAAACATTGGGATTTTGACTACAACTAATTACTTTGTATTTAATTCAATCAATGTACAATTACCTATGATTGCTTTTAGCTCTTATAATTGTAGAATTATTTTGCAACTATAGGCTTTGGAGTTGCCTATAAATATAGGCTCAGTAATTGCTTATAACCACAATGTTATAATACTTAAAGTCTTGCTAGAGAATGCACTAAATACTTGGTTGTGGATGGTAAATTAGAAATTGCAACAACAAGGTCCTAATAATTCTAAAAGATTTTCAAATAAATCCTAATTAAACCTCAATAATAATAATAATAATAATAATCAAATAATAAGTGAATATTAAAAATATAAAATTTAAAGAAATATCAAAAGTATATATATATATTAAAAATAAAATTCTAAATAAATCATAAATAAATCCTAATCAAATCTTTATAATAATCTTAAAATCATAATAACTAATCATTAAACCATTGTTTTTGATTTTTTTTCATAATTCTATCTTTAATTAAAAAATAAGCATATAAAATTTGAAAAAAAATTAAACTTATTAATTAGAAAAAATATCTTCTAATACTCTTAGATATCCACCATCTTCCTTCTCTAACATAGATGTTGATCTTCCAACAACAATTACTCCTTCTTGAATAATTCAACTGATCTTCAATTTAACATAAGTATAGGAACCTAAGTCTATTTTGCTCTCACAAATTATTATTTTAATCAAACTAATCAATTTAAGATCAAAGAAACTCTCATTGATTCTACAGTTTAAAAATTTGATATTCTTAGCCAATCAAATTCCTTATCTTTCAATCTAACTATTTGATTGATATCAAATTTTTGAATACATTAAAAACAAGTATATTTATAAACCTACAAAATTCCATATTTATATCTAAACCAATACTTATAAATTCACAAATATATAAGTCTTTATTTATTTCTAAAAATTAAAAATTATTAAAAACATCTCTCACTTTGAAAAACCTTTAAAAATTTAATATGCATCTAAATCACTTAAAACCAACACTTAAACAAATTCCTTTCTAATTTAGAAAGGAAACTCAAAATTGCCGCATGTGCACACTCTTGTAACTCAAAGTTTGATTTTGACCTTCATTTACAACTGATTCTCTTAAAGTGTCAATTCTTGATCTATTAAAATAATCTTAATTATAAATTATTTTTAATTCCCTCTTAGAAATACCTATATTATTTATATTTTTGTATTTTTTAAATTTTTTACAGGCATATAAATTATATAGAAGTCTTTTTTAAAATAAAAAAGATAATATTAACACTACATGTTTTTACTATCTTTCTATCTTTTATTTTTTTTTACTATATTTTTTGATTAAGCTCTTTTATAATAGAATCCATATTTTTTTTTCTTTTATTATATATTTGTATTATAACATGGCAATGGCTTTGATAATTGCCTATAATTGTAGATTCAATAATTGCTTATAATTGGAGACTTAGTAATAACCTATAATTGTGGAAAGAGCTTGATGTTGCCAGCACCAAAACCTCTCTTACAAAAATAATAATAGCAACAAGAGTACAAGAACTCTAAAAAAATCCCATCACCTCTAGATCCTTTTAACAAACCATGTCTTATAAATTCATAGAAAAAAACAACAGAGCAAAAACCACCTTCCAAAGCCTTTATATACTTTTTCAAAGAAGGTTTATACTTTTTAAAATATTAAATCCTATTTTAGTCCTAAATATTTATTTTTATTTCTAAATATTAAATTTTAAATCTTATTTTTTAAATCCTAAATTCTTAATCTCATCTCTAAATCTTAAACTCTAAATCCTATTTTTTAAATCCTAAATTCTAAATTCTATCTCCAAATTCTAAAATCTTAATTTATTTATAAATTTTTATTTGATTTAAAAAAAATGAATTGAGAGTTTCAAAAGATTGATGCCATTACAATTCAACCACTACTAACTTATGTTTATTATTATTATTATTTTTTTTTTTAAAGAAAGATATAGACCACTTTATTAAAAGACATTAATTTAGAAGGCATGGGCATCATGCATCATGCTACAATTAAGAAATATTCCTTCTTCTTGCCTATAGGTGATAAGTTCTGCAACATAATTATTAAATGGAAGCATTGCACGGCCAATCTTTGAGATATCTTCAATAAATTAATTGAACTTTTTTGGAGATTATTTTTCCTTTTCTACCATTATAGAGGTTCAAATCTTATAGTGGTCTTAATAACTAAAAAAATATAATTTTTCTTGGCCATTACAAAATACTTTGTAAAAGCAAAGGAGGAGAATGTACTAGAGAGAGAAATAGATGACTTGATTAAAGAATTATATTCCAAAAGGGTTCCAACCAATACATCGGTTGTTTGTTTGAATAATCTTAGTATACTACAACAGGTTGATTCAAGATTCTTGACCAAGGCCCAATGATAAGATTACTTTATCAAGAACTATAAAATATTAATCATCTTTAGAATTATAGAAACCTATATCCAACTTTCTAATAAGATCATTACAAAATCAGTTGTAATGGATACTACTTCAAATTTAAAATTATTTATTATTTAAAAGGATCTTATTAAAAATAAAAATAAAAATAAAAAAAATCTTTGAAATAGAATTTTAATAAGTCTTGGACGTAATTACCTTAGTTGATTTAATATTTTTGTTTATCAGTGAGTAATAATGTTTAGCTATTGTGACCACCATCTATACTGACCTTTCATTTATATATATTACTTATAAAATATTTATAAATATTAATTAGTAGTTTAAAAAAGCATAAAAAAAAACTTCATCTTTTAAATTATTTGTATAAAAAACATGATTTTTAAATAATTTAAATTAATTTTATTATTATAAAAAAATCATGAAAATAAAAAATAGTCTGAAATTTAAAATAATATTAAAATATATGAGAGAAAATTATTATATTTTTTAATTTATTTAGAATATTTTAAGAATATTTAGAGTAAATTTTTAAGACTTTAATAAAAATATTTTTTTATCATTTTGGGAGGCCATTATGAAAAAATGGAGTAAGGTTTGAAGATTGCATTAAGTTCTTCATTTAATAGAATATTTTTGAGTACTATAATTAATTAAAAAAATGAATAAATAAAACTTAATAGAAAATAAAAAGACCAGCAACTAGTGTAGCACTTGTAAGAAGAGAAGTACTCAAGTTTTATGTGAGTTATAGCACCTTGGATGTAGTTGAGAGGATAAGCCTAATGCCCTATTCTTTTATATTCTTATAATAGATTAAAAATAATTTTAGATAATAAGTGATAAAATCATCTAAAATTCTCAAAAATTATCATTCATTAGATGTTGGAAAGTAGATGGAGCATTTATAAGTCCAAAAGACATGATATCATATTCAAAATATTCATATCTAGTTTAAAACATTGTCATCTATTTATCATTTTAAAAAAAATAAGTACCAAATTATATTTTTTTTGTAGATTTACTTTGATGTAGATCTTGATTTTATTTATTTAATTAAGAAGTCTTAATATCAAAGACAAAAAATACCTATTATTAATAATAATCTTGTGGAGTTCTTAATAATCTACTTACATCCATAGTGATCTATTGTTTTTTCTTCAAAACCAAAATAGAAGCTCATGTTGGAGATTTTAAGTTCTATATAAAATTCTTAGTCAAGTTCTTGTTAATATACTTGTTAAATGAAGCCACGTCATTTTGCAATAAACTATAGATTAGTTCAAATGGTGAATAAGTTTTTTTTTGAAGATTAATTGAATAATTATAGAAATGATGTTTTAGAAGAATATGTTTCTATATATATATATATATATATATATATATATATATAATAAATATGTGTTGATGATGCTAATCAACTAAATTAAAAAAAAATTCTTAACTAAATTGGATCTACAATGAGCCTATAATTTGGTACTTATTAAAAATAAAAAGAATAAATAAAAGATTGTATTATAAACTATATACAAATAATTTCAATATAATGTCATGCCTTTTGGACTTAAATTTTTTTAATTTTATATTTATTTTTTTAAAATAATTTATTTATTGAAATTTTAGAAAATTTTGTTATGTGTTATTTAAACAATAATATTTTTTTAAGAATATAAAAATATGACAAACATTTTTTCCATTTACTAAAAAAAACTTAAAGATAAACAACTATTTGCAAAAATGGAAATAATTATATTTCACAAAACATAAATAGAATTTTTAAAATACATCATCATAAATGATGGTTTTCAAGTAAATTCTAAGAAGATACAAACTATTATGGATTAGACAACTTCAAGAGCTTGTTGTTATGTATTCATTTCAAGAATGGCTTCACTATAATGTTGCATCCAATTGTAGTAGATCTTTTTTCCATTATAAAAATTAACAATCTCATAATTAATTCTTTAATATTTTTTTACTCAAAATCAACATCCACAATCAAAAGCCATCTATTCTACTTTCTATAATCTAGACTAACATGATCTACTATTGAAACAACAAAATAAATTTAAATTACTTTCTTACAACTATTCAAACTATTTTAAGTTTGAATAATTGTAAGACACTTACAAAAAGTGATAAATTATATTTAGGGAGAAATTTTAATAAGCTAACCTATTAGATTTTCCTTCTCATAAATGCTTGGCCATTTTTAAACTTAAATGCATAATTACAAACATCCTTTTAGCTTTAAACTTACTATGGAAGAGACTGATTGGTTTTTAATGTTATATACAAAATCGTATAGCCATGTCCTTCATAAACATTGTGATCCTAACTGTCTAGAGTTGTTTTAGGAACATAAGCTAGTTGGACCTGCTTGAGTTCAATACTCTATTGCTCGCTCCAAAAACTTGATGATCAAGATTGCTACGTGCAAGTACCTTAACTTACTAAAACAATAGACCAATTTGGATAATTAAGACTACGAATTCATCAAGCACTGGACCCCATGCCAGTATACCCGAGGTAGGTAGACTCCTTTGAATTGGCTCCTCCGGCAACACCCTTGGGCAGAATCACTGGGTAGCCTTCGGTTGAGCATCGATTGATTATAATTTTCTGACAATTCTGCAGCTGTGCCTCTCTCAACATCCGTGCTATTCAATTATTGACCCACCTCTATACACTTCACTACTTCTTAGTTCTGGGGAGGAGGGAGATTAATGGAGAGCATATTTATTAGAAGTCTAATGACAATTCCCCTGTTGTCATTAAGATGCAAAAACTCATGTTGTAACCCATGTTTACACCTTCCTCTTCTTTTTTGTTTTTTGTTTTTGACCAATTGTGCTTTCGTGTGAGGGACGTATTCTAACTTCCTAGACCTTGCTTGCGGATTTCTCTTCCAAGGCCCTGTTAACTCTTGTAATCTAGTCAAGCCTTCGTCGTGGCATCGCAGATTGCACATGGCTAGTTGGGGTGCAGCTTTGTTGCCAAGTTCGATTTTTTCTTTTGATCATCTTTCAGATGGTGTCCGCACCTTGTAAGTGTCAGCTCGTGTGTGGTGATTTTTGTGCAATAAAGTTTAGTGGTTCATATTGGGAGTGTTAAGCTTTGGGTGGACATTAATAATACTGGAATGTTCTTTCATCTACTGGAATGTTTCCACCTACTGGAATGTTCTTTCATCAGAGACATACAAGAGCCTCTTGTTGCCTTTGCCAACTGCTGCACGTTTGTTTTGGAGTTAGATAGATGAGTTACAGTTACCGCTCACTGACTGCATTACTGTGGTCCTGATAACCTCATTTTAAGGGAAGTCCCCTCACCAAGAGACCAAACACTAGAGCATGTTTTGGCTAACAGAGACAACGGGATATGCTGCCCCAACGAAGTTATAGCTATGACCAGGATTGCGTTCAGAATTATGGTGCTGCAAACTTGTAACCTGAACTTTGTCCCCTTAATCCTCAGCTGGGAGAAGTCTCCTCCTTGCTTAAGCTCCGCGTTAAATTCCTTACACATATTCAAGTTTTGAACACAGAAGCCCAATTTTTGTCCAGGACACAGTTGAGCATGATGTGTAGGAAACATGAAATGCTTGTAGAGGAAGATTGTTGCTTTAGTTCAATTTTGCGGCTGAGGCCGATTACCTTGCGATGGTGTGTATTCTTTATGCTTACAGTGGTTAAAGCTTTTGACGGTTCTTAGTTGTTTGTGTTCTCTTCTTCGTTGTTGTAATGAAGTATTGTTCGGACAACTTGCGCGGCATATCGATTCTCTTGCCATTTACCTTAACAGAGAATTTAAAATAGAATACATTGATTCGGAAGGCTACTTGGATATATATACACACACATTGTATTTCTATTAAATACTAATTTTTTCTAAAAATATTAATCCAAAAAAAAAAAAAAACTCTATACCTAATGAAACAGTTTAAGTTATTTGTAAATTACTTAAATGAAAGAGGAGAACCACTTCAAAATATATAGATATATATATATAGATATATATATATATACATATATATATATATATATATATATATATATATATATAAAAGTATATTTCATATCAAACATCACTTTTTCTCAATTTAGAAATAATTTAAAATAACTAAATAAATAACATATACCAAATGAATAATAGTAATTATTAGAATAATATTAATATACTTTAAAAGATTAAAGTTTTTCATACAAGTTAAAGTATTTTTTTAAGAATTGTTTTAGCATTATATTAAAAAAAATATATTACTTTAATCATCAAATATTCTATTTGAATGAATTCTAATATATATTTTAATAAAATATAATTTAAATTCTAATACATATTTTAATATTTTAAAGTATATTAATATTATGAATTCTAATATATATTTTCTTTTAATAAAATATAATTTAAATTCAACGTGACTTGTGAAAGATATACTTGAAAATTTCTTTAAGTATATATATATATATATATATGGATTTGTTTAAAAATCATATTTACTTGTTGTTATACATCTTCTTTTCTGTATAGTAAATTATGATTAGTAACTATAAGATGTGTTTTTATCTTTTCTTGTTCTCATAATATGAGCTAATTTAAATTATCTTTCATTATGATTATTATTTTTATATTACTATAATAGTTTTTTTTAAGAAATCATCATAGTTGATTATATTTTGATATTTATATTAATAACTTTTTATTATATTTTGATTGAATTTATATCATAATTATTAAATTAAATTAGATTTTTTGAAATAAATAAATTAAAGATTTTGTCTCTTGTTTTTAAAAGTATCCTCATTGATATGTTATTTTTTTTTACATTTCATTTCTTATTACATTATACCTAAATTTTATACATAATATCTTTGTGTATAGGATGTGTTCACAATCTTATATAAACATTTTATTCTTATTATTTTTTCTTTTATATATATATATATATATATTAAGTTGTTTTAGCATGGCCCGTTTGAGCATTTGTAATGGTTTGATGAGCAAATAGCAAACAAAGTAGGTCGACAAAGAAACATTGTTGTTGGATACTGAAGCAAACCAATGTAGGAAAGACATTCTTAAAGTCTATTTGATTTACTTTACCTACCAAGACGTGTGTCTACCTCCTAGTTTTTCCTTGTCCAAAATACAGTATCAAAATTTTATATGAAAAAGCCACTCAATATATCTACAATTGATTTTTTAGAAAAAGAGATTTTATCTACATATATACACAAAACTAAAAGGTGCAGCTAGTGCATTTATTTAATTTTTTTTCCTAATATAAATAACTTTGATGTCTATTAAAATACCATAAAAATAAAAAATACTTACAAATCTTTAATTCACACTCAAAAAAATTCTCGGCAAATGATTTGAAGCAAACTAAAATTTGCTAAAATTAGCTGTATCAAATTAATATTGTGAAAAGTTTTCAATAATATCAAATCTTGATTGACCATTGCAAATTATTATTGTGCAAAGGTAAAAAGTAAGATGCACATAATAATTTGCAATGGTCAATCAAAAGTATATTCACGATCATGATGAGACAGTCTTTTTGATGTTTTTGGTGAAGCTCTATGGCGTGGGTGCAAGGCAAGCTAAAAATAATGAGCTTGGACTGCTGCAGAATCACTTATGATAACACGCTAAGTTTCTACTGAGCAATTCCTGTCTGTGCCCATCAAAATCTACCTATTTATTTGAGTCGGAGATACGGGTTGCAGTACATGATACTGTTTGGAGTAACTCTTTTTTTATTGGGCTTACACAGGCAATGTTGAAGATGTTAAGGATTGCATTCTAATAACGCTTACATACGACGGTTGGTGTTTCAGACCATTAGCTTTAAATGTGAAGTGGATGTCATGGATTGTACAAAATTGACACAAATGAGAGTTCAGTTCCTGGTGAAAGCTATAAAAACTTAGTTGGGAACCCCTTCGCAATGCAGTCTCACTCAGGGCAGCTAGAATCTCAGCTAGATTCATGTTCAGGTACAAATTCCCGGTGATGTCTAAGTAAGACAAATCAGATGCTACATCTTTGGATTGACACATATTCTTCGCTTCACATCCATCAGAAGGATCGGAGCCTCCCTACTACATAAACAGCTCAGCAATGGGAGTGCGTGAAGCAAAAACATATGAAGGTTCACCACAGTATCTAGAAATTAAACTCAAAGATGGGTACTTCTGAAGAAGTCAAAACGTAGACAGTGCTTGTTGATGTCGTGTCTTCCAAGGAAAGAAGACATTAGAAATGTGACCAGTCCACTCTGTACATAACGTTGCCTCAGGAAGCAGCATTACTTTTTTTGTGAGAATCATAAATCTGCGCGGCCGATTCGTTCCATAAGGTATGAATCCTTCAGTGGAGAAATCGAACTCCCCTGTCCAGCACCTTCTGCAGAGCCATGATCGCGTGGTCACAGCTTTTCACCGGATCTTTTTCGTCAAATGAAATGCGTCGCACATTGAACTGTATTTATCATCATCAGAGAATACAGGATTAATGCTAAGATAGACATGAGGTACTCATAGGATAATAAGAGGGCACCAGCATAAATCAAATGGCAGAAAAGAACTCAAAACGATTCGGGAGGATGATGCCAAATAAAATGTCCAGCGCAATCATGAAATCAATTTTCGCACTGGCACTAGCACGGCTACCAAATAATGATTCCATCCACAGTCAGTTCAGTGCAGATAATTACCTGTGCACCCTGCCGAACACGAATGTCAACACCTTTGCTGTCTATAGAAATCAAGGCAGCATCATCCACCTCGGCTTCCGAGGCTAAAAGCTCCATCAGCTTCTTTGAAAACCTGAAATTCAATTCCTGCAATCCCCACCAGAATTCACAGTACTTAGAAACACTATCAGTCGACTAATTAGTTATCTAACACAATAGTCACAACATGCATTATTGCAAGCTTCTGATATGTTATTATGACATAAATTGTGCTGATAACCAATCTTTCAACATATATTTCAGGAGAACATGCGGCAGACCTGTAATGTTTTTTCAGCCCCGTTGACTGCAATAATGTCTGGCCGAGCCAAGTCATATTCCTTGACATCAACCCATTGCACGGTGCCAAATCCTCCGACAAAATAGATGTCACTGCATTCCACATAATCATGGTTAATAACAGATTCTATGCTAAGTAAATTAAACACTGTACCAATATTGTGATCCTCCCATGAGACACAATGCAGTTAGCAGCTCTTCAGACACAACTTTTACTATTGTCAATAACGTACCACGCCGGATAAGCAACATACAAGGGGCAGCAAAAGGCGAGAAAATAGACATTCGTCACTATTTGTCGCTCAACCCCACATGTCTGCTTCTCATCAGGGTTTCTTTGGCAGTGTAGAACACCTCTTCTGCCAAGAGTACTGCACGGTGTTATACTCATGGTAGTTGCTACGAGGTCAATCAACTGCTAGACAAAAGATACCTTATATTTTCCATGCGATAGAAAGTAAAGTTGCTCCATTGTTGCGACGCCCCTTGTTGATGCTTTGCACGGTAATACTGATGCGCAAGCGCCTGCAAGTCATACATCATTTTTTTATCATCAAGGCAATGTTCAATGCACAGAAGTTGATGATATGGCTCCAATCCAAATTGTTGAGATGCAGAAGGGTCACTTCACGGTTTACAACGGAGTTATATGGTGCAGAATTTAAGGGAAAGCCCTTACAGTTTTTTATATCAAAGGTAGTTTAAGTCGACATTCTCCAATACCATACCTGCTGATCAGGAGGAAGAGGATACACATCTCCAAATAACGTAACCCTCGCATTAGCGAGTCCACTCCATCCTGGAATCTGCCAACGTGAACCAGATTTTAGCCAAAAAAAACATAGAGGAACTACTGACCCCTGAACAGATACAAAATTCAATCATATTTTAGCTTTCAGAAAAAATCTTATATATATATAGATCAGATATTGATAAAGTCTGCAGGTGTAAAATGTGCAAAATAAGCAGGCCTTTGATGACTCCAGGATATGGAAATCAGTAAAGGAGGGACATGATTCAAGACTACAATTACAACCATGGAACACTTAAATGGGGTTTCTTGCAAGTTTCTAAACGGCTGTACCTGAACCACCAAAGTGCAACGTGGATCTGCAAGGAGATTCCTTGTATGGATTGCTAATGGTGACAGTGAAAAAATGGGATCTGCGAAAAGAATGCCAGAACAGTTATGATACAGACTGCCTATGAAAAGACAGAAAATTGAAAAAAAAAAAAAAACAAACAAACAAACAAACAAACAAAAACAAAAACAAAAACTGAGTGGCGAGGTGAACACAGTGACTTATTCAGTTATTGAACACTTATGTTAGTGGTATACTAAAAACTTCAAAATGAGAGCACAGCAGTTCATGATTTAAATTCTATTTCTATACATACAACACTATCGTGTGAAGGTTCCAGTCCATACGTCCACGATTATCCGTAGCGAAGTCCACAAGTGAACCGAAGGGGTAACCTCGCCGGCGATGATGCATACGTGACATGATCGTGCACAGATGTGCAAAACGAGCCTGCGTCAAAATGGGCCACATGTTAGGATTGCTAAACTCCAGAGGGACCGTATCAGCAGGGGGTTCGCATCCTATCTGAAATCATATCATCCAACCAAAAGGTCAAACCTGAAGGGCGTGGACGAATTTCGTCAGATAAAAAGATCAAGAGTGATGAAATTTTGTCATGGTTTACTCGAATGCAGCTAAAAACTACTTGCAAGAAATCCTACATGAGATACGGGGCGGCCTAATTTTTAATATTTCTTTTCCTCAGTTGCTCAAGATCCTATCTGAGGAATTGAAGTGAAGAATCCCACTATAAGTTTGACAAACACCATACCTGTTCAATGAGGTTGCGTACGGCAATGGCGGGGTGAGGCAACCCATGTGAACTTGTGGCACTCTGCACTCCACCTGAGATGGGCGTTCGAAATAGACCTGCCCGACTGCCGCTTGTATTTGGCGTCCCTGCTGTGGTTGCGGGTGAAGTCGTCACCCCGATTATGCTTTCAGAATTGTCAGGAGGATTAGCACTCTTGGCCTGCTGCTCGAGAAAGTATTCCCAGGTCAATTCAACGTGACCTTGATTTTAACATTAACAAAAGAGACGTGTCCAAGTCATCTGGTCCTAAGGATGGTGAGCACTCGCTTTATAATGTGTTAAATGTCAGGTTCTTCGTTTATTATTCGGTGATACAATCAAACAGATGAACATACAAGAATCACTCTGAAAATACGAACTTTGTACACACATGTGAAGGGAGACGTTGAAGATTGTGTGATGCTAGTAAAAGGGTCAATGAATTGCACAATATTTGGTCTAGAAAAATGTTGTCTAAATACAATTTGCACACAGGGCAGGCCGAAGTCTCCAGAAGCAAGGTTTACCCTACCTCTGGATGAGCGGAACTACCGTTCTTCTCAGAGCTGGGCTTAGAAAAGGAAAGACCATCTCCTGAAGGTCCATCCTGTTTCAACACTGCTCTCGCAACATGAAGGGCACCAGATCGTTCCAAGAACAAATTGTCACCGTCTGATATCCTCGGCAACCTGCTTCCTCTGGATTCAACAAGAAAGCTTTCATTATTTATTATCGATTATCCCAACACCGTGATACCAATCAGCACAATTGAAAAGAAACTGCCCTCGAAGATCATATTGGTGAAACAACGACCTCAGGAAACTATGTTCGGACAAATTGCGTGACAATTTAAGAGGAATACACCAAGAGCCAAACGTTATAATGGTCCAAAGAGCATTTTTACCAATTGATACGAGTAGAAAAGAACTCTTCCCGAGCAATGCACACTACTCAAAGTCTAGGGGCTCAACGTGACGTTCACAGAAACGCTCGTTGTAGAACGGGATAACTAGCAGATTTGCGTAACTGACAACACAAGGGGACAAGATTAGAAAGGAGGTTTTACCTGCCAATAGCTTTCAGCGACCTAACATACTGTTGTCCAGAGAATGACGACCGAGCCCGCGAAGGGAAAAACTCAGTGCTAGCAAATTCATTGCAAGGATGAACTAAAGTAGAAGAGCTAAGATTGGCTGTCCGAGTCACGTCCATGACAAATGCTTTTCCTCTCCACAATTTCGTCACATGACACAATCAGAACAAAAAAACCCACACACGCACTCCGCAAGATGCACCAGGTCTGGAGCCCAAACCAACACTTCAGAAAATGAAGAATACTTCAAAGACTTTGATAAACCCTAAGCTTCAGATTGCCTAAACCCTGTTAAAGCCTTCACCCGAAATCCACATCAAAAACAAATAATTGCGGAGGCTTTATTGCAATCTGCGAAAGCAATATTAAATGCCCAGAATCTCAAACCCGATGCTCAGGGTTTGGACCAAGAAATTCGACCTGATCGTGCAGGATTAACATCAATGGCTCTGTCTACGCAGCGACGGGAAGCATTAGGGCCCCACAGAGAAATGCGTATGCCAGAATCACATGTGATATCTCTCAGAGAGTGCCACCTCGCCAACGAATATGAAAGATGCCCCCTTCGAACAAAGCAGCGCCAGCCCTAAACAAGAAGAAGTCAAATTGAAGACCTGACGGAGAATAAATCGTTCGTCGTCGCGGGGTTCTTGCGGTGGCCACTTCGCTCGTCCGTCTAAGCAGACGAACTTCAACCAACGATGACTCATCCCGGATTCTACTAAAGCACCAGCCAAATCTTGCAAGGGAACGTGATCCAAGTATATGATTCGAAATAATGGAGAAACGAAGAGACACAACGAGTGACAATCACCTTTGAGTGAACATTGTATTGTCATCGGAGTCATGCTTAAATTAGGGCTGAGGATTGGTGTCAAGTAATATTGTGATAATCCGGCATGTGAAACCGGATACTGAAGGTCAACCTCAAGCCCTGCATCGGGCACCTGTAGTTACTATGTCTCAAAACAGCTAGCAATAGAAACTGGAACAAAATGAAGAGTCATTTGCATATATTAAATAGACACTGATGAGGATAAACAGATAATTGAACAAGTGATTTGCGACATAGCTGTCCGAGCAGTCAATGTTTGATGCACTACATAAGCAGTTCTACATCATTCTAAAATGGGTCCTTTCTTTTATGGTTGCCCGGAGCGGATTCTTCATGGTGACGACCATGCGGAACTTCTCCGTGAAGTCGACAGCCTTGCGGGGTGACTCAGGTCCCCACTCGAAAGCATAGATCAAATTTGCAAACAGATGATGGAGATGCAGAAACCCCATGGCAGCACCTGGGCACGATCTCCGACCAGCGCCGAACGGCATGAAGGCATGCTTGTGCGTTTGTGTGACCGGAGCATTTGATGATCCTGTACCGGCAAGAAACCTCTCGGGTCGGAAATTCAAGGGATCAGTCCATATATCATCGTCCATGGCGAGAGCTCCAGCGTGGAACACCACCATGGTGCCTTTGGGGATGTCGTATCCAGAGAGCTTGCAATCCTGCGCGGCAAGCTTTGGTATTGCCAGAGGCGTCATCATGTGTCTGCGCATGGACTCTTTCACAACAGCTTGTAAGTAAGGGAGCTTATCAAGCTCAGATTCTTCCACCAACCGGCGCTCGAGGTTGGGTCCCATAGCGCATCTAACTTCTGTGTAGACCTTCTCTTGGATGTGCGGATACTTCACCATGTTGGCCAGAGCCCATTCAAGGATGTGCGACGTGTTGTCGGTGCCGCCAACCATGAGCTCGACGACGTTCCAAACGATCTCAAGGTCCGTCAGCGCACTCTCACCTTTGCAAGATATTAGCGCGTCAACGAAGGTTCTGGTCTCGGTGGCTGGGTGGTCCTGGAGATATCTTTTGCGTTGCTGGACTATTGGCATCACGAGCGAGACGGTGTTATCTGCGACAGTTTCTATGTTCCGGTTCGCAGATCTAGCGAGGGGGAAGAGTAACGTCCTCGCCACAACTGAACTGTCAATGACTAGCTGGAAAATAGATCCTGCATCCATAAGTTGGCGGAAGCACCTATCGAGCTCTACGATTTTTGCATGTCGACGATTTGAATTCACAGCTTCCATCAGTGCGAATTCCTCCCCGAAACCGATTCTCATGATCACGTCCACTGCACTGGTTCTTAATTGATCTAGAGGAGAGACCAACCCTGCATTCGCATGAGCTTGCTCTCTGAGCCTGGCCAGCAGTTTCTGTATTTCGCTGTCACGAATGGGCTTGTAGCTTGCTAGCTTTGAGGGACCCAGCAGGTCCACGCTGATGGTCTTCCTGAGCTTTTGCCAATGAGGGCCGAAAGGCGAAGTCATGGTGGTTTTGAATCCTGCGCTGATGTGCTGCCATGATAGCAGCTTTGGTCGCGATGAGAACACGCTGCTCTGCTTGATGAGAGCTTCATGTACCGTCTCCTCTCCAGTTACAATCACCATAGGGAAGGAACCACCGAGCCAGACATTATATACAGGACCCAACTCTTTGGCCAGCAGTCTAAAGGTGGTGTGACATGCAGGACCGCCTCGGAGGAGTTGTGGAAGATTGCCAAGGATCGGCCACTTCCAAGGGCTCGGTGGATACTTTGGCCTCAGCTTCTTATCCCGGAGAATGAAGGCTCTCAGGAAGTAAACGAAGAAAAACGTGACGAATGCCAGCAGGACAAGCGCGTTGCTGGCGATGATATAGTTGGCCATGGTATCCACAACCTTCGCCGCGCTGATAAAGTAGTCAATCCAGGTCGACAACCGGCTGTGATCGTTTAATATTTTGACAGAATGGTACAACTCTCAACCTGAGACAAATAAAGATTCATAGTGGAAATCTCATGAAAAGTTGTAAATGGTGATTTGATGACAAACCTGTAGTAGTCGATGCAGGCGTCTGCAAATTGGAGGCTTGTTGCTGAGGGAGTCCAGGAGAAATATTGTCAAGTCGAGAGTTTCATCAGCCGGCTGTCGATCGATCTATATAACTAACACATGATCTGAAGGGAAACTGGAGACGGTTCATTTTATGGAGTTGATCCAAACCTCTCCTGCTTGCCGTGACAACCACATGAAAGTTTCAATCCTGGTGCCCACGAGCTGAGTCATCGCAGATTCAATGCAAGGAAAATTACAGTAAATCGAAGGATTATCCCTGATACCAACAGACTAACAACATCGTCAAGCTGCCGAAACTTAATCATCACTTGACGCCAGTTGACATGTCGATTAAGTTGCACCTTGCAACCAAGATTTATGTGCATCAAAAGTTGTCCGGACCATGTGAACTCATGTTCATTTGTGGTGACTAAGCACTCTGGAGATTGACACAGCTGCCAGGACGACATTGTAATTTTACCTCTAGTACGTTGTCTCATAAGCCTTCATGTTCAAATGGCTAAAATTTACTAGATAGTTATCATTCGTTTTCTAACTCGACAGGTGACTAGTGGAGACTTATCAATTCAAACACACTGGACCAAACTCCAGTAGGTTGATCCAAATTCACTAGGCAACTGAAGGTTATTTTCTGAGTAATCCTCTGAATCAAAGAGTCACATACGAATGCTCGTAGGAACCGAGGATTATCCGCTAAAGCCTTGCGGTGGAAAGATCAACGTGAGCTCATACTAACTCATAAAATCCTCATGCTTAGTTCTTGACAATTCTGTAAGGCGCCTCAATGCATTCTGATTACGTACACCTTGAGAAACTCAAATTGCCGTAGATCGCTCGGTACCCACTTCTGACTCTCTCCTGTCCCTCCCGTCTCTGCCCAACGCTCAATTTATTTCTCAAAAACATATAGAGACAAACTTAGATTATCTTCCAAACACAATTGTTTCGTTTCAGACATCATTTAAATCTGGGGATAATGTTCTATTGCTCAGAGGGACAATTGGATCGTCCAGGAGTACGTAGCTCCTCCTCCAAGGTGAATCATGAAAACTGCGCTTCCAGGTTTACTGTTTGTGAGCAGAGACAAATTATGCTGTACATTGATATGCTGATTTTCAGCTTCCATCGCACGGCAGTGTGCTTGCATGAAAAATCATAGCCTACGATGTAGTTCAAGTTCATTATTTTGGTATTACAATAGATGTTAAGCTAGAGACTAGCAAAATACAACAGTTCACCATAATTATTTAGGTTCATGCAGAGAGTTTTTGCGGCCTAGATTGATTTACGTTAGCAACGACACAAGAGTCATTTAGCTGGTTGACCGTGTCACTTACAGAGCAGACACACAAACTTCATGTTAACTACTTCTCTATACTGATCTGCTCCAGCCTTCATTGGTTAAGTCACCACAGCTAAGCGATGAATTTGATGGAGAATCAGACTGGGTTGAACCAGTCACCAACGGTAGAACCATTGTCCTACAAATTCGTTAACAGTGCTAAAAACATTTGTTCTGGCTCTCGCTCCCTCCACTCCAAAGCCTAAATGCTTTTTGGAATCTTTCTGCGTCTGCAGAAAACTTTTCTGCTGGTACATGATCTAGTCAGGCCGTAATAGGCGATTGTCGGCTCTCGATTGTGCACAGTATGCTCCATTCGCTGTCTCTGTGGCGTAGTACTGGAGCTGTAAAACATCTGTGGTTCACTTTCAAGTCTAGCACGAAATTCATCCACTGAATGCAGTACAATAAGAATCCCGCCCTCAATCGTATCAATAGCTGCTTGATCATGTCAGAACATGTCCTCTAGAGACCAGATACTGGCGAGAATGAATGTAGATCGCTCTCAGCCTCACACTTGCCTCAAACTATATAATTACCAACTGAATTTAAGTGTAGATATACAGACGCATTTCGTCCAGCAACATGGCAATGAGTTATAAGCGTACCCCTGCCAACAACCCTGTGAAAGATGACCTGAAGGAGACAATGAGTCGATCATATCCTCGCAGAACACCTCGGAACTAGCGATGACTATAGTAAAAGCGGAGAGTACATGCCCTCCAGCATCAGACACAAACTCCGTTTTGTCAGTGCCGAGCCAGATCGTCATCGCGCAAAAATCTACATTGCTATATACTGAGACGCAATACGACGCAGAACACACACTCATCTGGTCACCATTCTAGACCTATGAGCTCTGCACGTTGGCATCGAACCAGGCCAGGTTTGGAATCCGGAATTTTTGCGCCTTCGATGTAAGGCACGATTCTAGCACACGCTGTCGCAGCACGGGTTGTCAAAACATGTGTGCCAATTCATTCAAGCAAAGAGCAGGATTCGCCTTTGGTTGTGAAACAGACATCGCCGCTGTCTATCGCATCGAACATGATTTGTGTGTATGCGTCTTTGTTTCGACTTCTGCACAAGGAGAGCAAGTGAGTGGAGTGGAGAGCGATGCAGATTCGCTGGCCCTTCGCCGCATGCTTGCTTCAACATCGGGCACTGACGCTGAAGTCTCGATGCTTCGAAAGCAAGCAAGTAAGATTCAATGCAAGATTTCTAACTAGTTAAAAGAAATTGAAGAAAGAAGAACAAAAGGAGACGTCACTTTTTGACTCTTTCTTATCTTAATTGCAAAGTAGTTTATTGTATGTATATATATATATATACATATATATAAATATATTCTAGTGGAAACCATGCATTTGGCCACAAAAAAGTGTAAAAGTTTAATTTGCAATTGTTAGGTAAAAAATTGACCACTCCTAAAGAAATATTAAACAACAAAGAAATATATATATTTATATATATATATATTACAATAAAATCATTTATTTTTCTTCACTATAATTGGAAAATATAATTTTTATTTATTACAATAATAAAATAGCTAAGTTAAAAGAACTTTTGGATAAATTATATTTATGGTAGTATTTTTTTCTTTATTAATTTCAAGATATAAGATCTCAATCATATTTGGAGAAGTGCATCATAAAATGGCACAAACAAATACCAACATTCTAATGTGCAAATAATAGAATTCTAAGATCTATTCCTACATTCTAAAAAAATTGTTCTTGAGATTTATCAATCGCCATTGTAAATCCTAGTTTTATTGGAAATCATCTTTGTTGTAACTTAAATGGAATCTATGCAAAGAATGAATATAATGTAATCCTTGGGAGAAAAGTCAATTGTCCCTTGTAGTCTCCAGATAAAAGTTTTGTTTTTATAACTCAATCAATGAGTTCTGTAATGATTACATACAATCTATTGCAAAGTCTTTGGCATAGAGCAATATTTTACAACAACATGATAGGATATCCAACCTTTAGCTCCAAGCTCAATGTTTACAATCCAAATAGACTAAAGTTATTCAAATATTCAATTAGATAATAATTATCTTTTTATTAGCATTATCTTTCATAATTGCCATATTTATGCTTAAATAAACTTATAAAAATTCAAAAAATCTTTTTGTTACATGCTTATTTAGATTATCAATATTATATTTTTGTATAAATAAAATAGACTTATTAGTGAAATATTCATCTACAAGTGTCCCATCTTCATCCAATCTTTAGTAGAGAGCTTAAATTAAATCATTTGATGTTGGACCTATTTTTATACATTCTAAAAGAATCACTATACTTTTTAATGGATCTATAATTATTGATCTATTTTTTAACCTACAAATAGAAATCATTTTTAGATATATTACACAAAAATATTGTATCATAAAAAAAAGAAAACTCTCAAAAGTAACAATCATATGTAATGCATACCTTCAAGAGTTCTTTAGCAAATAATAAATTTTTATTAGACACAACTTCCAAATGTATATTTTTTGCCAATTTGCACACTTTAATGTTACTCTAGATCTTTTTTATGTAGTAGAATCAATAAAATATAGCCTTATAATTATAAATCTATATTATCTTACTGTCTACTTCTTCAAGGTCTTATTCCATATAAAATGATATAGAAACTTTTGATACTAATATTACTAAGAAATCTCCATAGATTCACACATTTCAAAAAATACTATAAAAGTTGTTTTTTTCTACTTTCTATGGACTAAGACTTTTGTTGTATCATTATTTGGATAAAAAGTTACTTGATGCATTTCAAGAAGATTCAATGTCAATCAAACCACATTTAGAACTTCTTTAAGAATTTTCATTCTAAACAAATGTCATATTCTCTTTGAAACTCCAATATATTATGCATCAATATGTTGCTTGATTTCATCATTTTTATTTTTTATTTGCATTTTTTTATTAATTATATTTTTTATAGTAATATTAAAAAATATATTTTAGAACAAAAATCAAAGCACAAATCTCAATGTTCATATGGCAATTATACTTTTTAATAAGAGTAAGATTTTATAGAACAACATCTTAATTGTTTATAACATGATTGCCAATATTGAAAGTTCTTCCATCATTCTTTCTATAATATTGAAGATAGCCATCACCATCCATTGATGTTATTTTTTGATATTCTTTTGGATATGTCTATTAGCATATTCTATTCTTCATGCATGGAAATTATATATTATGAGGTCTACATAGACTATAAACTATATAAATGCTAATTGTCTCAAATAACAATGGATTTTTTTTCTCAAATAAGAAACTTCACACAAACAATCTTATCAATATTGGCTAAATATTTTATTTTATTATTTGGTTCAAAAAAGAATAAGAAGTACATATGCAAAAGTCCTTGCTTTTGAAACTCAATAGTATGTATTCTTGCAAGTATATGTCCTAAAATGTGATGTTTATAAATATCTTCAATTTATGCACAATGCTTGAATTAAAATATTCTTGCTACCACTTGATAGCAATCTTCAAGTCTTTGTCCTAGAAGAAGTGTATCTCAGAGTTTTGGCCATTGCAAATTTGGAATCATTATACCAAATATATCTAGATGTTGAAAGTATTGAATAATGGCCATAAAATCTAGAAAAATCTCAAATAGGTTTTTATACTTCTAATAAGAAATACTAAAAAAATTATCTTCTATCCTACATTTTGCATGTCAATTTCTTGTTTTTGCACATTTCCAAAAATATTTGCTAGTCTTTGATATAAATCTTCATATAATCAATCTTGATTCATACTAAAGTATCTCAATCAATTTTGCTCTATTGCTGCTGAAGCATCCACAATAAATTCTTATAGCAACTTTTTACGTCATAAGATAGTCAAGTACTTATTATTTTTAGAAAAAAATTCAATATGAATAAAATACTATTTGAATAATATGTATAATCCATGTATTTTCACTTCCATCTTCATTGGCATTCATATCTTTATGTCTCATTTGGTCATGCTATCCAAGTTCTCCACATCAAAAAAAATTAACATAATAGAATAATAAGTATTTAGGATATTCTTTATGAATTTATTGTAATATAATTCTTTTCATTAAATAATTATATCTTTCATTTTTTTTTTGCCTTTGTTCTATTAAATGTCATAATAACTACAACCTCCTCAGAAGTTAGAAGATTATAACATCTTCTATTAGCATCTTTACTAAAATAAAGATATATGTATATATCATCATAGCTCTCTCTTCTTTCTCTTACTTTGAATAATATTTCATGAGCTTATTGATAAAGTAAAAAAATATGGGATCTTTTTTTAAATATTCTTGAAATAACCACATTGTCTAAGCTAATAAATTGTTACTATGTGTCATTCTTACTTCATATGCAATATCAAGATCATAAATGTAATATTTCATATAACTTACATTTATACCTTATTTTGATAAAAGAATATCTATTTGATGCTAAAGCTCTCTAAATATACAAAAGCTATATATGCCATATCTTTGCAAGATAGTATTATTAACTTTTGTACCAAGAGATATAAATGTGTGTATAACATTATATCATCAAATAGTCTTTTGAAACTCCTTGCTTTCTTCATCTTGTCTATTAAGTAGTTATCTAATTAATAATGAGAGATCTTCAAGAAACATAAGTTCAACCTTTCTATAAAGACAACAGCTACTAAATTATAGATTTAATTTTATTGATGACATGATTTTCTCATCCATCCAATAGAATGCCTTGCAATATGGGCATTGAACATCCATATTTTCAACATTAGAGAGACCTTTCAATTTTTTTTCTTTCATTGTAATGTACATAAGAAAGTTATTCCACTTATTCACCAATTTTTCTTATTGTATCATGTTTTCTAACTTCTTCTTTTCATTGTGCATGTAAGATTGCTTCTTCTTATGTCCTTTATCTTTGCTATATATTTTTTCAAAGATTCAAAGATTAAGAAGTTTCTTTACTATTGCTATCATTTTCATTAATGATAGTAGCATGTCCCTCTATTTGTTGATACAAAACATTCATCTTGCCTAAATTATGCATAGCTTTAGCATTTGTCTATCAAAGTTCTTCAGAATTTTTCTTTTATTATAGCTCTATTCTTCTAAAATTTTGATGATTAATATCATCTTTCTCATTCTCATCTTTCTTACCATCTCTCCTATATTATTAACTATCTGCTTTTTAATTACAATTAATATTATCATCTATAATGGTTACACCCTCGCTTTGAGCTCTCTTGTGATTTCTTTGATATTTGTTAGACAATTCTTTAGCAATAAGTTGTTTCACCTTTTTTTTTAGCTCTCTTGTGATTTTTTTGATATTTTTTGGGCAAGTCCTTAGCAATAAGTTGTTTTATCTTTTTTTTATGTTCTTTCACCTTCTTTACATTATTATTAAGCAGCTATTCTCCAATTAATTCTAATCATTGTTAAAGCTAGACCACTCACAATGTATAGGTTCAATCAAACAAATGGAGTGATCTTATTACAAAAAATAAAAAAAAACAAACTTATTTAGGCATAAAAATTGCAATCTGCTAAAATTTTGATATAATTACATTACTCAAGTATTTGAGCAAGATTACGTAGTATCTATAAAATAAAAATAAATAAATATAAGTTAATTAATTAAATTATAATAATAAAATACTTTAATAATATATTATAATAATAAAAAAAATAAAGATCATATATCTATATATTCCTATAAGTCATGTTTGAACAGCTTTTTACAATAAATTGCTATGACAAAAAGCTCAATTTTTTCAAAAAATTATATTTTATAAAATAATAATAATAATAATAATAATAATAATAAATATTTATTATTTTACTTATTAAAAATTATTTATTACTTCACATATACACAAAAGATCTATGTATATATTTATGCATATGAAGATGAATATAAAAATATACATATAAAAGCTAGAAATGAAATTCTTATAATCAAGTTTTTTTATAATACTTGTTGTGGTGGTTGAAAATATTTTTAAAATTCCAATAAAATCATATTCTTAAATCATATTGATAAAAAAAAATTATAATTATTTTAAGAATATTCATAATAAAGATATAATGAATTTTCATACTTTAAATTTGTATTCATCAAGTTGTGTTTTATTTTGTTTCACTCTTGCTATTGCAATTGAAGAAGATATTATTCTTAATTAAAGTAAAATAGTTCATTATTAATATATATATATATATATATATATATATATATATAGACAAAAAAAACTTAAAAACCAAATTTTTGTAACCACAATTAGTAAAGCCTCATATTGAAGTAGCAAAATTATAGTAGAAACGCACTTAAAGAGTACTTAAGGAATTCAAATATACTATAAAATTTTTGCTTGGATTGCATTAATTCTACATCACATAAGACTTCATAAGCTCAACATGGATTTGATATGTACAACATGGGTCCAATAAGTTTTTCAATAAAAACTTTGTTTCATTGTTATATGTATTACTAAGGCCTTGTTAACATCAATATTAGAAAAAGATGGTTGTTTGTATTAAAAATGATTGTATATTAGAAGTCATGGATCTATTAGGCATTGAAATGATCCATGTTTATCCAGACTTCCTAGCATTAAAATTATTTTAAAAGCTTTTATTGGAAAAAAAATCTAAACATTTATTAGATGGATAAGCACATGTGGCTCTAGTTCTATTTTCTTTTGTGTCATTCTTTTCAATTTGGTCCATTCCTCTTATTCTTGGTCCTCAACAATGCTTATAGTATTCATTTTGTTATAGTTGCTATTGGTGTTGTTTTAAAAGGCATTACAATAGATGTTTAAATTTGGGAAGGTTTTTTTAAGATGCTCTTCATTATTTTTATGACCTTTTAATTATAGAATTGTGAACTTGCAAAAAAAACCCTGTGGATATTGTCTCTTATAATTTGTTGATTATTTCCTTCTTTAAAAAAAAAAAAAAAAAAAAAAAAAAATGAGGCGCAACTTGTATTGGCTTACATACACCCTTAGTTTTATCACGTACATTCTCACTATTTGACTTATCATATAATTCTTCTTAGTTCATATACATTCTAATACTAATATATATGATCTAAAGGCTGCACAGAATGCTTTGAAAAGATATTTACATAATCACAAAAAACATCTAAAGAAATGGATAAAAAAAAAAAAAAAAAAAAAAAAAAAATGATTGTTTTATCTTTTGTAAAAACACCATTGATGGTAGTGACCAAATCATCTTTGACTTGTAAGTTGAAAAATAACATCAATAAACATAGTAACTACTAATGCATATGCTATAATGCAATACAAAGTATAATACCTACATGTATATGATATCAAATTTTACATAAGCCAATAATAAAGAAATTCTTAATAGATGTTATAAAAATTACTAAGGTTCTTAAAATAATATAATTAATATATTTTTAGTCTTTTCTATAAAAAATGAATATAAATAAACTACCTTAATTTTTTTCACTCAACTTCTATAAATATCCATTCAAAAATCCAACAAATAGAATGTATCAATAAAAGTACTAGAACTTAGCACCTTCACAATGCTATTGCCAAAGTTATTGTTATTACTAAGCAAGTATTTATACTACTCCTCAAATTGAAAGTCCATACATATTGTTTATATTTTATTGATTTACTATATGTTATTTAAGAGACATGTTGTTCTTCTATTATTTTTTTGTGGAAGTCTAGGATCTACTTATTTGTATTAACTTAGGCTCATCAAAATTCTCTAATACTTATACATTGTACTATCATAAGTTCCTTGAAAAGATACTATAACTAACGGTGGAATCAATCTATATGATGTACAGGTTCTTCATTTTTAACAATATGTTAACTTTTGGAATGATTATGTAGTCTCAAGCTTCAGAAGAGCAACAATAGGATATTAGTCCTATGGTTTTATATGGTAATCTAATATTATAACACAAAATATAAATGCAATTGTAATCTTTAAAGTATAAAGCTTCAATTCCTTGTAATATATGTTTTAAATTAATATTTAAAAGACCTCAAATGTATTCAAAAACTACATGGTAAGAATAGTCTTTATTACAGGATACTCTTATATTGTCTTCAAAAAATTAAAGAAAAAGAAAAGTACGATACAAATAAATTAGCAAGATAAATAATGAGATAGTTATGAATAATATCAACACATTACAAGCATCCAACCTACAACAAATCTACAAATCTAAAAATATAAATAAAAATATTTTTATTTTTTGTAATTTTTTTGTTAATTCTCTAAGTAAAAAATTGTCAATCCTTGCAAATATGACTATGTGAGTATGAAAAGCACAGCAACAAACTATTAGCCAACAAAGTTTGATGACTTGAGACAACACTAATTTTAAAATTTTCTTCTTATAAACTATATCAATTTTGATCACAAAATGTCAATACCTTAAATAATAGCCAAAATACAGAACTAATAAAAAAGAATTATAATTGAGAGTGCCTTGTTATATTATTCAATTTTATTTTCTATGAAAACTTTTATTATTAAAAACTTGTGTCGTTGGCACATACTTAGTATTAAGCAGAGGTAGCACAAATCTTGAATTTAGTACCTTGATATGTATTAATTGAGGTTCTTTGCACACTTAATTACACCATCTTGATTAGTACACACTCTAGAAGGTCTTTCTTGGAAAAAAATGATATCTGGATTTTTTTGACAAATCATACAAAGATGGAAAATTCTTAAGAGAAAAATTCATTTAAAAGAAAATAGATGATTTCTTCTTTAATAAAATAGCAAATTTAGTGTATAAAAATTTGATAAAGATGTGATAAGGTGTCAAGCAAATACTCTTATTCCATCCAATGAGAGATCATGAGTGCTTCCAATGATGTGCTCATAGATTCAAAATTGAGAATGGCAATTATAAGTCTTTTGATAAATTTCTTAAGGAAGCATAATACAAAGGCTTTTTTTTCTTTGTTTGCTAAACATTCAACCTATTCAATTTTAGAAGTAGGCACAAACACTACAATAACATCAAATGATCTCAAATATAGAAAAAACTTTTGATGAAAAAATTGATTATTGAGTCAAAAGTTCATATAATTTATTTTTTTGAAGTAGAAGTGAATCATATGAGTTGTTAAGGCCCTCTTAATTGTTGCATATTTCAACTTTTGCTTTACTTTTGCTTCATTTTTGCTTCACTTTTAATAAAAAAAATAAGAAATGCACCCAATTAGAGATCAAATTCATCTTCTTTGGTTTATCTTATTAGTTTATCCTCCCTTGATGTACTTTATATAAAAAATTAGTTAAATCTATGCAATTGTCACAAAAAATATACAAAAGTTACATGACTAAATATACTTGCAATACAAAGCTTAAAAGATCTCATTGTGATTAATTGGTTTTTTTTCTTAAAATTCCTAAGAATAATATATATATATATATATATATATATATTATATTTATCTTAATTTAGAATCAAATAAATCAAAAATAAAGTCTATTGAATTTTATTTGCATGATCCATTAACTAAGACATTTAATATTTATAATCAATATTGCATATTTTTTACAAATTATTTCTAAATATTTCTAATATTTGTAATGTTCATAAATTTGTATTTAAATACTACTTAGTTTAACAATTAAATAAAATAGATCAACCTCAAATTAACCTCAAACTAATCTCAAATCATGGATTTATCTATGCATTGGATAAAAATACAATAGATTGAACCTATAAAGTTTGGTGCTTAAAGCAAGCTAAAAAATTATACATTTTGTAAAAAACCTAATGTAATTTAATTTAGCTCTAAATTTTCTTAGACTAAAAAGAAGTCTAATGTGAAGAGAAATACTATCATGAGATCCCTTATGTATAGAGCGGAGCACAACAAATGACTTACATGTGGTAGAAGAGCCACATAAAAAAATTACAATCTCTATCACTACATTTTGCATAGTAAATATTCCATTTGCTAAAATAGCAAGTCTTTTTGAAGAAGCGCTGGATACATTGATTGAAGCAAGTATCTTATTTCTAGAGGATGATTTTTTGTCAATGCAATATTTCCATTACTTTCTTTGGCTGCTAAATAAAAAATCAATCCTCCTAAAAATTGTTTGATCATCGTAAGGTCACTTTTGAATTTTTGTGATTAAAAAGCCAATTGTTACAAAACCATTTTTTAAAACCATTTTTGAGCTTAAACCATTTTTAAGCTTAATGATATTGTAAAGAGTAAAAATAATCATACTTGTATTATGTAGCCATTTTTTAACACTGCTAACATTATAGAATTAAAATACTATTAACAAAATAATTGTATTAATTTAATTTTTATTTTTCAATATGTGTCAATTTTTATAATTGCAAATCTATTTGTCAATAATTGCATTTGTGGCAATTGCTTGAATGCTTTTTAAATACATTTGCTGATTGCTTTTGCTATTTACAACAGCAAAATAATGTCTCTAGCAAATTGTGACAGTCATATTCCTTGAGCACCATAGTACAGTGCAATCTATTCTTTATATATGCAAGTATGATAAAGCATACTTAAACAACTTACTTACAAAAACATGTTGAAGATAAATGTTGAGAAAAAAAAGACAAATTACAAAATTGCAAGTACTTAATGCTAAAAGTCATATCTGCATGAGACAAAAAATAGAGACATGCTTAATGTTATGCTCATCTCAAGACTTTCTTCAAGTCAATTGCATCTAAACTGCATTATATATCAGATATTCTTGACTTCTTTTAAGAAACTATGATAGCCTCACTACCCAATCTATAGGTTTGACTTGCATGGATTTCATTTTGTCATTTTTCATGGATTTCATAATACATCAATAATGTTTATTCCTTGTTTAGAATCCAATGTCCAGTTCTCTAAAGTCTTCATCACATCGCCCAACTCTTCTGCCTCTCATTTTATTACTACCTCATCTGTTGCGTGACCAACTTGTAGTGGAATCCTATCCACAGGTTCATATCAACTTCTATTACCCCCTAAAATAGACGCTCCTATTAAGCTATGAAATAAACTGGTCAATAAACTCAAGTCTCACACACTCCAAACAAACAACTTGCATCATTGCAAACACAACAACTTCTTTCAACCATGAGTGTCATAGATAATGATCTTTAAACACACCTCTCAAGGCAATTTTCTATTAATAACCTAGTCTAAAAATCCAGAAGGCACAACTTAAATTTCAAGCTTTTAATATCATGTTTCATTTATTTATATATGATATATTCAACCTATTTAGTTTTGAAAGTGGGCATAAACTCCACAACAACATCAAATGATCTCAAGTACAAAGATCCTTTTTTGAAGTAGAAGTGAATCATATGTGTTGTTAGGGCCTTGTAAATCTCTAAACTTTTGCTTCACTTTTGATGAAAACAATGAAGCATGCAGCCAATGAGAGAAGGTTCTTGTTTACTCTTATTTATCTTGTGTATTTGTCCCACTTGATGTGTTTTATATGAGAGATTTTTATTTATTTATTAATGATTATTGAAAGGATGGATAAGATTCACATGTGTAGTAATTCTACAAGATTTGGACTATCTTTTCTTATTCATGAGATTTATTTAATTTTTTTTAATAGACATTGTTGATTTTTAATTTTAAAAACTAATATTATGTATTTTAAAAAATTAAGTTGTGTGTCATAATTGAATGAAATAGCACATTCTTACTTGGAGAGTTTTCTTTTTTATTTTTTTGTCTAATTTAACAATGAAAGCAAAATTAAGTTCAATAATGTGTAGAACATAACTAAAAATAAATAAAAATGTATATTATCTATGTAATGTTTCAGCATAGAACTATAATCATATATCAGGAAATCTTATCTATATATATATATATATATATATCATCTAAAAATTCATATAAAAATTCATATCTTATTATTTAGTATTATACCATGATAATATTTTTTTAAAATTTACTCTTTGATATATTGATATGTAGCAGTTGCACTTATCTAGAAATCACACAGTGTCATTTCTGACAGATTGTTTATTCTTCTAAGTGAATTTTTAATTTTTGGTCTTATTTTTTGAGTGATTTTCAATAATTTTTATTTCATACATATGTGTATTGAAAATAGATGCAATTTAAAAAAATATATTATAATTCATTTTAGGCTCTTTATTTATCTATTCTGAATTTATTTTCAACTATCATGAATAATATATTTTGAACAATGTTGATATTAAATTAATAATTAGTTTTATTCAGATTTCAACATATGATATTTCGGATCATGATATGATCTAATATGTTTATAAATATCCTCATGTTTATTTTCCTCCATTAATAATGTTATATTACAACTTGTAATAAACTTTCAAGTAATATCTTGACTGTAATGCAACTCATTTTTAGCAAAGTAATTTTTTTTTCAAATGAGTTTATTTAAGTAACATTTTCATAAATATAGTCTCAACATGTAACCTTATATTCAAGAATTTTTTTTATTAATTATATATAGACTATAATTTATGGATTTCCAAGTTTGTTGTATCTATGTTCTTAAACTACAATGTTGTATCAAATTTCAACCATCTACTTTTAATTAGAAATGAAGTAACAATTTTATATTTCCAAGATAGTTCTTTTGTCCTGCAAAATCTTCAATCATAAAAGGGTGAAGGAATTCGGTAAAATACCAGAATAAAACTGGATGAATTCATTTTATTTTTCATATTTATGATTGTGGTGCTTCCCACAACGTGACATGAGCTTACTTATAGAAACCTTCTGTGCATGGACAAAAGAGAAAGTAAAAGATGAGTGGTAGTACAGTATCCACTTCCTTAGACAATTTCATTAGTTGCATGTGAGTCGCATTGGGTGTGAAGCTACACTGAGAGAAAGCATGACCATGCATGGTGGTCGAGAATCAATCCACTTCATGAATACTTCCTGGAGTTTAACCAGAGAAAGCATTTCTCTGATTCCAGCCATACCTGCGAAAAATTTGATTGCAGCTGTTGACTATGAACTCTTTTCGGAATCAAAAAATTTGGAATACAAAAGGAACATTGCTTGTGTGATGTTCGAAAAAACTTTGTTGAATGTGGACCTGGTGCTCACACTTCCAGGACTTAGTTGTCGCTGGATCATCGATGCTCACACTCGGGTGACAGATACTCAGGAAAAGGGTGAGATCTTAGCATGTGGGTTCACTTCGAGAAGTTGGATCCGATGTGTTCCATGGGTATAGTGCCCGAAATGAATGCAGAGTTCTTTAGCTTGCTCTTTGAATCTCTCAATGCTGGAAATTGTCTAGAGTTGGGAATTACCTTTGCTTCATTTAAATCACACCCTAGCGAAGGTCTCAACTAAGTGGAGGATCGTTGGGTGAGGAGTTCAAGCACATCACAAGCTGGAGATGCGTACGCTTCTGAGGAGAACGAAGTTTGTCGGACCCCATCATCTGGAACATTTGCGCCTACGTTAGAGAGGGCTGCATCCTGCGGAACCCCCGACAGAGCAATTATCCAGGTACCAGATTCAAATTCAGACCCGCGTAGGGGTGGTTCCTTGTTTGGTTTATTCTGAAGAAAAATTCTAATTTTGTACTTTTATCTTGGATTATAATTACAGAACGGATTGCAAGAGCTCTTCCAAGTTCCTGGCGTGTCTGGCAGTATCCAATTTGCTACATGATAGGAACAACTCCGAAGGAATATTCAGGCCTCGAGGAATAACATTAACTCATATTCTCACTCGCCTGGCGAGAAAATTAAACAATAGACTAGAAGACGTGTAAACTAAAACTTAATGCTAAACTCACCGAAAAAGCTCACCAACGCTCCTTTGGAGCAGTTGGCACCTGCCATTTCTGCGGTTGCACAGAGGCCATTCCTGCTACACCCACGAGATTATCGTCGTCGTCATCGTCGTCATCGTCCCAGTTGTCATCGCCTACTTCGTCATCGTCGTCTTCGTCACCGTCACTCACTTCGTCCAGCTTCTCATTCTTAACCAGCTCCAGAAGGCGTTCTTTCAGCAAAACCAAAACATCTTTCTCTTTCAACTCCGAGTCCTGATATGCTTCACGGAGGAATACGCTGTCACGAGTGCCTTTCAGAGATACATAGAAATACTCAGGATGCCTGATGAGCATGCTCCGTATTCTCTGAGAGAACTTGAAGTCACTTCTAAAATGAGTAAGATGATCCACCAATATCTTCTTCTCCGACGTCAAACTCAAAAGCTCGTGTACAACCAACACAGCAGCCTTCTCAGCCACAGGCGACGCGCGATCCAAGTCAGTTTTATCAGCATACGGAGAAATCGAAGGCAGCTCCTGAAATTTGAGAAGCCTTAACCTGTCCGCCTTCTTCACTTGTTGACCCTTAGGCAGGTTCAGGGTTTTTTTGGATTGAAACCTTGGAGTTCGTGCAAGCAAAGACTCCTCCTCTTCTATTTCCTCTCCTAAACTCCTTGCCAGCTCCTCCTCTAGTTCTTGTCGAGCTCTCACCTTTTCCTGGGCAGCTTTCTCTAGAGCTGTGACTGCCAGCGCTGGATCCCACTCCTCAAGGATCAAAAGAGGACCAAGAGCACATGTCCCGACCTTGAAATACTGACTATGTCTACTAAGGAAATCAGATTTATCAAAATCATCAGGCAATCCTAGGTCTCGCCTGATATGTTTAATCTTTTGAATCGCAATACTTTTATCAACCGACATCATCAACAATTTTCTCAATCTGGTCACTGCAACATCCTCCACCTCCTTCTTCAACCTCGCTTCCTCACGATACTGCTTCTTAGCTACAGGTGTAAACCTAAAATACTTCGCAGTGCACCCTTCCTCGTAAACTTCAAACACCGCTGGAAATTTTCTCAGCAATGCAATAACCTTCTTCTTCCCGTCTAACCCTAATTGTCTCCTAAACTTTCCTAAATCTCGCAACGACATAACCTGTCCAGGTTGCTTCACAAGAATATCCTTAATCTTCTGCACGCGCTTCAACTTCTTCTCGCCCTGAATCACAGCGTCTAGCTTGTAATCCTTTTGTCTCTTTATAACCGCCGTAGTCAATAGACGTTTGCCATTCGGCACGGAACGGCAATTGGGAGGAACGAAACACCTTAGACTCTGCGTACATCCCAAAAATAATTGCCGTCCTAGCGCGACAGACTCCGCTGCTGCTCCAGGAGCAGACACAAAATTCGAGGAAAGAGAACGATCACTGGAAAATCTCCCTCCAACAGCCATAGACGCTCGCAACGCCATCGCCATCGCCGTCCTATATGCTGCACCTAACCTCTTCTCGCTACAACCTCAAAAACATCACTCCTACCAAGAAAAAAACGCAAGAAAAATACGAATAGGAGAAGAATTGAGGAAGTGCAACTCCACAACTCGGCTGCACTCAATTTTCCCAGCAGCAGACAGCAATCCGAGGCACGCAATTGAGGAGGGGAGAGTGGAATTGTCGAGGCTGAGAGAGAGACTGGGAAGCAAGCTCTGGACATCTCCAGTCCGGGGCCAGCGATTCTATCATGGATAAACCTTTGGATGAATGCTTCTAGGATGAAACCCTTTGATGATTTTCCTGGATGAGGCTCGGGGTTCATCCTGTCCGTCGGCTGGTGAGTAGATTCTAGACTGAACAGGGGAACATGTATGCATGTGTATTGATTATCTCATCCCATGAATTAATGATAATAATAATATTTTTTATTTTATTTTACTTGGTAAAACGTAAAAACTATAAAATAGATTTAACTTCTGATCATAAAAATAATACCAACTTATTCTTGTTGAAAATTATTTTTCAATGAAAGTGTATTATATGAACAAGTGCAGGTAAATTACAAGGCCTAATTTCTTATCAAAATAATTACGTCAACACTTACTAATCATATTGGCCATAATGTTTAATTGGTTGCATGTATGACCAACATGGCATAATAGAAAAATTAAATATGTTTGTATATTTATGTATATATGTAAATAAACTATAGTTAGTTATTATAAAAAATATTAAATTATTATTTTTAATAATTATTAACGGTTTGTTTTATTGTTGTTAGCTTGTGATTTCAAGGATAAAAAAAATAAAAATAGTCCTATTTAATTATAATATTTGTACATAACTACCTTTAAACTAAACTATGAGGATGTATACCATTATACATAATATTATTCGTGGAATTGAGTCAACTCAAAAGCTTTCTTTCATTATTTGTGGTTTAATTTCAAAACTAGTACATGTATCAGAATGTATTGTGTGCATAGTAAAGAAAAGTCGCAATGCATATGAGGGGTTAGAATTAAACTCAAATGACAATGGAATCAAGATGTTCAACTTCCTTTACTAATTTATTTCACGAATATCATATATTTTTTAAAATATTGTAACTTCGCTTAGACGACCATCTCTTAGATACTCTTATCATCTCTGGGTCACCAAGCTCAACAAGCAAACTAAAAATTTGAACCTATCCAAAATTTTAAATCAAATGAACAGTTCCTACAAAAATATTTATTCTAAATGTCTCCTAATATAGGGATATTTTTTTGATGCCTCAAATGCTAATTTCATTGCCTTGTACCTCACCAATTCATCGTAATGAATCTTTAAAGAGGGAAAGCAAACCATATCCTTATTATTGTCTCTTTCTGAGTTTCCAAAAGATGACTTTAAAACTTACGCATCTGCACAGATATGTGTGTGTATGCAAATTAAAAAAATATTAGGAAGTTTTGTAAAATCATGGAAGTATTATATGCTCCTGAATTCATTCAAGTGTAATACAAGTAAATAAAACATAATCTCATGCTTTTTCAGTAAAGAGAACTGTGGATAACCTAGCAAGATGCAACAAAGCAGAAGGATACTTTTCTGCTCTGAAGGAATCAACTTTTAGGTCAAGTGTTAGGTTTAAGGTAGAAAAAGACTGTCGGTAGGAGAAGTTCATTCTCTGCAACACAATAGGATTGGATTGATATCTGGGTTGAGTCGTTCCTCCCTTAGCCGGGTATATGTGTTCACACACATATCACCATGCGAATATTATTGAACCACTTTCTATTTTACACCAAGATTCGTCTTCGTTGATTGCTTTCTGATAAGCTCGAGCCTCGCCTTCATTGTCACACTCTGCTCAATTTTGGAGGTTGTCTGCAACGGGCATGGAATTCGCGCCGCATTTGAGCTTTTCGCACTCTTAAGGCTTCGAGTCAAGCCACGGCTCCTTTGGTATGGTGAAATCGTGAAGTGCTGTTTTGTTGCGTCGTAGATTACGGTGTACAGGTTGTTTGTTGTGGTTTCCTGTTCAACTGTTGTTAAGGCTGAAGCAGTCCTGATCAATTGCGATCTTATTGGTTTGGAGTGGAGTAGCGGAAGTTTTTGGAAAGAGATGCTGACATTGAAGTTGCTTAACAGGTAATTTAGCGATTCAGAGGCGTCGGAGGTGAAGAATTAGGGATTTTTTGGTGAATTTGACTTGATTTCCAGAATCCAATTGTTCGTTGTAGAAGATTCAGTTATGTGTGCTGAGTTTTAAGGCGAAGAGCGGATTGGCGGGGAAACAGGGGAGGGGAATAACTGGTTCTTAGATATCCTGGTTGTTGCTTTGTTTATGAAAACCTGAAGCGGCGAGGTTAGGAGCAGAGGGTTTTGTGTGGGGAGATCCTTTGAGGTCCATGGGGTACTCGGAGATGGAAGAAAGAGCACCGATTGTAATAGAAGAGAGAAGGTACTATGTACTGCCAACCGATGCAGTTCTCGATTTGCCTTTGTATCGTCCCCGGCGACGAGTCCTTAGGGCACAGACTATCATCATGCCGATCATTATACTGTTTTCATGCCTTCTTCTTGCGGGCACAGCCTTCGTCTTGTGGCCAGCACAGCCGCAAATTGAACTGGAGCATTGGAAGCTGGTCGGCATCAACTTTGATACGAAAGAGGAAGGGAGATCGATCATTCCAGTGGTGTATCTTAACATAAGCCTCGACGTCGTGTTGAAAATAAAGAACCCTAACTTCGTCGGCATCTATTACGATTTCTTAGACGTGGAGATTCAGTACAGAGGTTCTTATCTTGGCAATGCCCAGCTGAAAGGAGGCCACATTCTGGCGCGAAGAACAGTGCTAGTGCCTGCGATTCTGAACCTAGAGGCAAGAGAAATACTGGAGAATGCTTCCGAACTGCTGATGGATATTGCACACGGAGAGATTCCGTTGACGAATCACATTAAAATCGTTGGAGCCGTGGACCTCCAGGTCGTCCGACCGCACATCGACGTACGTGGTTCTAACCTTGTCATCTACTTACGCCATTAGTTTGTTACCAATCACATCTCAAAGCACGTAAGCTGGGATATAGTTTTAGTTTTAGTGTTATCTCTCCTCTTAGGTGCAAATCACAAAGGATTTCCTTCAAATAATACCGTTACAATTTTTGTGCAGGTGCATGTTTCTTGTGATGTTGTGGTCGATCCAAAAACCAAGCTGGTGATACGGCAATATTGCGGCCTGGACTTTCTATATGAAGGTGAGCATTACACCTCCGTGCAGCAATATTATTTTCTTTATGTTTCGTTTGTACTAGATGAAGTTTCTGTGAAACTCTATATTCACTCGGTCTAGTGTGATTCGATTTGCATGCGTTGTGCATTCCTGTGCTTGTTTGTATCCTGTCTTTTAGTGATTCGACGCTCATTGTCAAGAAATTAATGTCATGGTCTGTTCCAACCTCAGTTTTTCGAATCTTTCTCTGGGAGGTTTCTTTGGCGATGTACAGTTTTGAGCTAGTTTTCTTCTTTAGCTTTTACACCTTCTCCCTCTTGAGTAGAATTCACAGTAGAATCACGTTTGTTTGCTCTCTGCTCGGGTTATGTCTTTCAACGATCAAGTGTCGTGCATCATTGTTTGTGTGCTTCAGGAACTCATTTACAGAAACATCAAAGATCTGTGCCGAATCTCGCATCATAGGACTTATCCATCAGATGTCAATGTGGACTGCTGATGTTCATTCAAGTAAACGAAGGCAGCGCGACACCTATTTGCTTCTAAGCTTCCTATCATAAAGCTCTACAAAACACAACGGCTCAGTACGATGAGCTCCTTGGCTTAAATCATGGTATGTAAGCATTTTGACGTATCAGAAGTCCCGCAAGTCCTTAGAAGATGTGTGTTGCATCAGCTGGATGATGAAAAAATGACGAAATTCTCATCAAGCAAATAGTCGACAGCCCAGTGCTTTCGGTATGTATCTTAAATCACTGCAGCTTAGTCTTATACGAGTTTTGTAATCTAGGACTGTAATTATTGAATTGGTTGATTGAAAGGCTTGCTTTAGAGGCACTTGCGGATTGTGAGCTTACTTATAAGGGAAGCTTATGTATGTGGTACGAGGGTATTCCTAGCTATTAGTGATCTTCAAAGGGCATTATTTGTGGATTTATAAAAAAATTGTCCTTCCAGTTGTTCATTGGTACTCATGGCTCTGCCCTACTCCATTCTTTGCTCATTTGGACTCTACACGCTTACCTACAAGTTCGTAACAATACAATTCCTGTCTGGATGAAAGTTTATGTGATTTGAGGCTCTTGTGTTGTTTTCTGCTCCGAAGCCAGAGAGGCAATGTGTGGACGTCACTGTACACCCAGCGAGGATAAAATTACTACTTAGGTTTAGTGTAGCCATGAATTTCCATGCATGATTTGTTGTGGAACTACAGTAAACAAGGTGTTGTAGATTGTCTCATTCAATATCCTTCACTCTCAAACAAATATTGATTTATAATTAATTTTGTGTAGAAAATATCTATCATATAATTATTCAGAGTTTTTAAGCTGAGAGGATTTTATCTTAGAATAAATAGTGAATATAAGTTTTGTTGAAATTTTGTGCAGAGTTTGGATTTGGTACTTTTTTCATTCATATATAAATTTCAAAGAAGGAATTGCAAAAATATGATTTAAGATTTTGAAAACACTTTCAATGAATATATTATGGAAAATGTTAAATTCTTTGTTTGCTATATTGATATTTTAAAATAATAATATTTGTATGGCCAATAAAACTTGTGTGTGAAGTGTATTATCAAGTATGTATTTGTGAATGTATGTATGAATATTGGTATTTTAAAACAATATTATTTGTATGGCCAATAAAATTTATGTGTGAAGTGTATTATCAAGTACATATTTGTGAATGTATATATAAATATAGATATCTTGTATTTTAAGTTTTTTAAGATAAAATAAAATAAAGCTGTAATTTTATATTAAAAATAATAAATTTATTCTAAAATTATATTTCATAACAATTTGTTCTAAAACGTGTGATTATTTATTTATGTATGGATGTACTTCTACAAATTTTCATAAAATATACAATACTAATTTCTAAGTGATTGTAGAACTTTATTGTCTGTAGATCTATATACATTCTATTGATTTTTACTATAATAAGAATAAAATTAAAGTGCCATGCAAGATATGTGAAATTTAAGTTATTAGTATTTTTTTCCTTTCTCATTTTTCAAAACTTCATTCATAATTGACATAACTTTGTAAGAATTGAAAAGCAAAAATATACATTATTAGATCTTTAAGTAAGTTGGAAGTGATGATTTATTTAGGTAAATAATTTAATACTTTATAACTCTTTAAAACATCTTGAATGTAATGGGGTATAGATAAGATGTTTATATTGTTGACATATAGAGATAGATAGTTGGAACTATGCTTGAGAAGTTATGGAAGTTTTTAGAATTAAGACTAGGTTAGTAGATCATGTAGAATCTAATATGGAACATTCTAGAAAGAGCTTAAGGCAATTATCTAAGTGGGGTCCATCAAAGAACCTTTTAGAAGGAATTTAGGGCGGTTATCCAAGTGGGATCCATCATTCAAAAACATTCTAGAAAGTCCAAGGTAGTAGAACAAAGTATAAATAGGACTAGCCAAGGTCTTCTAGGTATCTAGTATGGTATGGCTTTGGACCTTCTCTCTTAATAAAGTTTAGTTTTGTATCTTTCTATTCAATTCTATTTTGTTCTATTTTCATTTGCAAAGTTTTGTCTTTTATATCCTATTTTGTTTCATTCTGTTTAGTTTTGTTCTAGTCCATTTTATCCTATTTTTTGATGAGGTTTTATATGGTTGTAGATTAAAAGAGTTTTAGACTCTCAAAATAGACTAGTCCTATTTCAATGAAGTATTAGAAGATATAAATAAATTATAATGTATATAAATATATAATCTATAATCAAATATTTATATATATATATATATATATATATATATATGTTTTTACGTATGAATATATATATATATATATATATATATATATATTAAATATTTATCTAATCTCCTAAGTCTTTACTTTCATAAGTGATTTTTAATTAAATCACTATCTTTAATAACTTCTAATTAATTCAATATTAATCTCAATCTAATTAGACATGATAAAAGATAATAACTACATAAATTTATTTGTTATAACCTTGTCAAGGATACAAACTAAAAGAAGATACATAAACTTGTGAAATTTGTCTTAAAAGGAAAGTGACAAAATAAAAGAAAGTGTGTATGTTCAAGGAAGAACTGGGATGGCTATTGCCAAAGACTAGAAAACATAAGACTCTTGAAATTAGACTAAAAGCAAGAAAGGAGTTGATAAGAGTGAAGAAGGCCTCACTCTTGCCTCTATATATACTACTTAACTAAGAATTATGTGGCGACATGCTATAGGACCTCTAATACACATCCAACTTGTAAGATACATGTCTAATTTCCAAAGCAAGTTTCTTAGGTGTGCGCCATATGTCCAACTTGTACTATAAGTGGTCAACATGTCGACACGTGACCTCCTTGTTGGCCAAGTTTTCAACCTATCAATCACCTATAGATATGTATGAAGGCAAAGCATCATCTATGAAGCTTCTAAGAAGCTTTCTACAGGATATTATCATATTTATCTACTTTGACTTACTTCTACCTATTCTTGTTATGTAAATAATTATCAAGGTAAATATGTATGTCCATGACAAACCTTTGAAGTCATTATATTAAAATAATAAAATTTAAAATATTTAAAGTAATGATAATTCTATTGGTTTTTATTTTTAAAATATAGATTATTTTATTAACTTATGAGTTTTAATAGTTAATTTTTTATCATTATTAAAATGTAAAATGACCAAGGATTGAATTGTATTTGTAATCTAGAATTATTTTTATTTTCATATCAATCATAGACTTATTGTTTAATTTACAATTCAATTTGATACAAAATAGACTTGTATTGTAATTTTTTATTTATTAAATATGTATATTAAAGAATGGAATAAAAACTAAGAAGTCATAAGAATGTTTTATTTTATAATATTGCATCCAAGAAATTAATGATAATTCAAAATTAAATTATTATAATTGAACTCTTATAATTAATAAATCTTTTAAATCAATATGTTTGTTGTAGATTGTATCATAGTTGTAAGAATGAATCTAGTTATTTTATACTACCAAGTTTTTGTAGTATCTATAATAAATTGTACATTACTAAATTCTTAATATAAATACACATAATTCATACAAGATCTTGCTTTAAATAAGTAATTGTAAGTTTTGTCAGAATACTATTATCAAACTATTATAATACCTTGGTTATATATATTTTACAAATATTTCATCACTAAAGCCTCAATTTTTAATGTCTATTTTAGTTTTATTTTCTACATGCTCTTATAAAAATTATTTGATTTTTAATACAAATAACTAATTTATATATTTTTTGGTTTTTTATACGATTTTTTTACTTAAAAATATTATGTATACAAAAAAGATTTATTGAAAGGTTTTATTTCTAATGAATTAAAATTTATATGTAATTTCCATGATTTTTCAAAGTTTTAGCTCATATTCATGCATCTTTAAATAATTAATTTTGTAATTGATAATCAAAATAAATTGGCAAATTTTTGTTCTTCATAAAAACCCAATAACATTTTAAAAGGTCTGCAGCAACTTTTGAATTTTTAAACCGTTTTTACGAACACACATTCATCTTATTTTATTTACACAAGAATCTTGAAGATGCAAACAATTATTACATTCTAAAATCTTGTACAAAAAAATCTAAATCCCCCAAATAAAACATTTTATATTTTAATAGACTTGAGTTTTTGACTCCTCACGCACAAAATTTAAATGCCCGTTCATGAAGTAGAAAACAAGTTATGAAAGTGCAATGCGTCACTTTCTCCATCTAACAACTTTTGAAGAATCAACGTCTTTAGCATTCAGTCCCAAAAAACGAACAACAAAGACGTCGATTCCTTGTGGACCAAAAAGATTCGACCCACGTGGCCGAAGGGAAGCAGCCACGAAGGTTAGCCACTTGGAGACCGACAGGTGGCGGTTTGAGAGGAGGCGGGACCGGAGATCATCGGTGAGCACCTGAACAAAACCGATGAAGAGGAACCGCGAAGGCTGGCCTCTCCCTCGCCATCCAAGTTGCCGAGGAGAGTGTGGAACTCCCCCTCGCTCTGCGTAGCTATGGGGACGATCTTGCTCTCCGAGGACCCGTCCGAGGCAGCTTCTCAGGGTGTTCCCGCCCCACATTCCGCCAGTGCCGTTGTTGCCCCCTCCGACGGCTCAACAACGAGCCGATTCGGTCCAGAATCGGTGAAGATTGGGGGAAGTTCGTCGGCGAATGGTGCTGGTGCTCGTGAGAGCGGCGGCGGTGGCGGCGACGCCCTGGATTATGCTGCCGCCGCCGCTATTCCCCACTCCTGCATCGGTGTCGTCTCGCGAGATTCGGAGTTTGTGGTGCAAGGTGGATCTGCGCTGGGCAATTTTGCATGTGTGGGGGAGGCGGATTCTAATGGCGGCATGCATGAGAACAGGGGCGCGAGTGGGCTCGAAAACGGGGGTGAATGTGGCCCTCGTGATATACATTTGGTGTGCCCTGATGTTGTAGGATTGCAGCCTGTAGCTCTGGTTGACCACGTCGCGCGCGTGGATTGGTCGCTGCTGGAGTCTGTTCCTGGCGAACGAGGAGGATCCATGCGTGTCACGGAGGAGGAGCTGGATCACATTCTCCGGGAGGTGAATTCGCATTTCTTGATGAGTGCGAATGGAGTTGTGGAACAGGGAGTGAAAACCCTAGCCGGTGGAAGCGTGGCCAACACCATCAGAGGGTTGGCCCATGGATTGGGAGTGAAGACGGCTCTTGTGGGAGTCCGCGGCACTGACGATAGAGGTGAAATGTTTGCAGAGAACATGGCCCATGCTGGGGTGGACCTGTCTCGGTTGCGGGCTGTCCCGGGGTTGACAGCCCAGTGTGCTTGTCTTGTGGATGCAGAGGGGAATCGAACCATGCGGCCATGCTTCCTCAATGCTGTCCGTCTGCAATCGGAAGAGTTGACTGGGGAGGACTTTAAGGGTGCTAAATGGGTAGTTTTAAACGGATATGGTTTTTATGGCGAGGATCTCCTTGAACGTGCAGTGGATCTGTGTAAGGAGGAGGGCGTAAAAGTGTCCATGGACCTCGCTAGCTTTGAAGTTGTGAGGAATTTTCGCCCTACTCTTATGAGGCTGCTCGAATCTCGCAAAGTCGACCTCGTGTTTGCCAACGAAGACGAAGCTAGGGAGCTTATCAAGGCGGAACAGAACCCTTGTCCAGAGACGTGCTTGAATTTCCTGTCAAAGTATTGCGAGAGAGCAGTGGTAATGCTGGGCTCTAAAGGTTGCATTGCTCGTCATGGCAACGAGACCGTGAGGGTCCCAGCTATCAAAGAGACGATTGCGGTCGATACCACAGGAGCGGGGGACCTATTTGCCAGCGGGTTTTTGTACGGCGTTTTGAACAATTTCTCTCTCGAAGACTGCTGTAACATGGGGTGCTGTACAGGAGGAGCAGTTGTTCGGGGACTTGGAGGCGAGGTAGGGGAGGAAGGATGGGAGTGGATGCAACAGCAGCTAAAATTCAGGAAACTCTCTCTCATACAACACACCACACGCACAACTTGATGGTGCCCTCACTCTTAGCTTTGTTCATGAATTCTTTTCAGAATTGATGTCGAGAACGTGATCGTGAGATGGTATTTCGGCTCAGCCTCGACCACCTCAACCTTTGGCTCTCTTCGTTCTGTAATGCTTGTTACAGATGAATTATGGTCAGTCCTCTGCGATTAATGATAGTGGCCAAATCTCCATTCAGTATGGAGATAATAGGAAACTACTTTTACCACAAGGATCAAGATGTCTAGAACCTCATGATTTAGCTCTGACAATGTAATTTATCTAAACCTGGTATTCATTCTCTTACCTTCAATAACACCAACCATTCATGCAATTTCTATCATGTGTTCAGTTGCGAGGAAACGCTCACGTGCAGGGGACTCGCCGTGTTTCATTGTCACCACATGTGGCATGCCCGGAGGAAACGTGAATCGACTAACGTTTCATATTGCAAGCTGCGTAAAAGGCATCATGGCCCCATCCAACTTCATTACCCAGTTTCCTATCACGGTGACAGCTCTTTGGCTATTCCTTGCAAGAAGGCAGATATTTCTGCCGAAAGTCAATGTGGGATTGCTTGTTTGGACGCTCCACTTTACTATATTTCTGTAAAATGCATTGCAAGGCTTCCTGTGGAAACGAAACCTTTATGGAGAGGAATATGGCAAAATGAAAGATTGTAGGATGTGTACTCATGCAATTTGCCTTGTGAATCGCTGCCTAGCCAGCGTAAGTCTAGCATGAGCGATCCGTGCGACAGGACCCATGGCAATCGGAGCGGGCAAATCACTCATTTATGTCAACAGCTCTCAGTTGTTCCACAGAACATGGCTGCCGAGTCATCCCATAACGATCTTATTGTGAATCCATGAAGTGTGCCGGATAGGGAGGAGTATGAACGAACCTGCCGGAAGATGAATGTAGTATGATGTGTCCAACGAAGAATTGGATTGCTAAAACTTCTGCATTTTTTTAGATATACAATTAAAGCAAAAGAAAAAGAATAGTACATAAAGTTAAATTGTTGAACATCAAGATGATTTCTTGATATGAAAATATGATTTTTTGAGAGAATTTAATGCATAGCTATCTTTTAAATACCATGAAATTCAACCAAACAATTTAAGTTAATTTAATCTAATTTTTTCTTTAATTTAGGGAAATGTTAAAATGACCCAAACTTTTACCAAATCGACCCACATGTCTAAACTGTATGTACAATTCTTGCCCTGCTTGCTTTCGGAAATAGAATCATTTATAGTTTCATAACTTGGTTTGATGTGCTTCCCTTCAGCACATGAAGTGGTGCTAAACTTTTGGACAATAGTATCTCTGATTAGTAAGCAATCCTTGTAGGTTAATTTTCTGGAACCCTGTTTGCCTTCTTGTTAGAATTGGTATGTCTAACTAACTTGTTATTCTATAGAGAGATCTTTGTGTAAATTTTAATACTTTTTTTTTTTATTATTTTCAATAATTTGCTTTGGACCTCCTCAATTTTAATCTCTTACTTAATTGTTTCAATTAGTTTGTAGCATCACACACATTTATGAATCGCCTCCTTGTGTAATATGTTATTAGGTGCTCTGCATATGCATTTACAACATATCATAACAAGATGTAATAAATGATAGTGCACACTTTCATCTCAAAAAAAAAAAAAGAAAGAAAAAGAACACAACTAAGAATAGGGAAGGGAGAATGAAGGATGAGCATTGGGAACATGGGTGGTGGATTTGAGCTAAGAATGGGAACTAAGAACAAAGGGAACAAAAATAAGGAATGAAAGATATAATGATGGTTTAGATAAGTGGATCAATTTAGTAAAAGCTTGGATTATTTTAACATTTTTCTTATATATATATATATATATATATATATATATTGGAATATTTTTTGTGCTTTGATTTGATAAAAAAAATATTATTGCTTAAATTTATCTACTCTAATCACAATATAAATCTTAAAGGTCTTCATAGTTTATTTATTTTTAAATATTATAATAAAACTTCTATTTATACCAATACAATTATACTATTTCCTTTCTATGGTTTTATCATAGATTTTTCAATCTCAAATTCTTATGATTATATATGTGATTGTAGATTCTTTTACAAAGATTGCACATTTTGTACCATATGCAAAAATATCATATGTGAATAACTAAGTAAACTTTTTACTAATAATATTTATTGTAATAATATTTATTATTATCATGGATTGCCAAGAGATATTATATCCAATAAAAAGACCCAATTTGTATTGAAGTTTTGAAGAACCTTTTCCAAGATATTAAAAGTGAATATAAAATTATCTATAGTTCTTTAATTTAAAAAAAATAAACAAACAAAATCGATGAACCAAGATTTGAAGTAGTATTTGAGATATATCATTTGTTATTATCAAAAGCATTAGGCAACTTTTTTGCCATTGCTAGTTTTTTTTTTTTTTTTTTTTTTTTTTTTTTTTTTTTTCAATAATACAATACATTATTCTACTCAATCAACATCTTTTTTTTTTGCTAGTTATAATTATCATCCATAATTTAATATTTTTGAATTTTTAAAATTTGATAAATTTTATATTAAAGCTACATGCAATAATAAAAGTATAATTTAAAGAAACTTAAGAATAATACAGGATCAATATAGATTTTTATTGCAAAAAACAATATTAATTCAATGTTGGAAATAAGATGTAATAACTCTATCATAATATCAAGATTAATTGGTATTGTGATAAGTTGAATTACTATAAACTTAAACCATTTTCTATTAATGAATAAATCAATCCAATTGCTTATTCTTTATATACAGAAGAGTTTATAAAGATCCATCCGATATTCGATGTATCACTTCTTGAGTCATACACAATAGTGAATATCTTGGAAAGAACACAAATGCTACTTCTTTCTATAAAAATAGACAATAATCAAGAATTTGAAGTTGAAGAAATTTTAGATTTAAAGTAATGTCAAATAGATTGGAATAACTTGTATATTAGCATAGATATAATATTAATAAATGTATATAAGATCTATCTAAGAATCTTCCAAATACAATACAAAAGATCAAATTTTTTAATCAAAAACACATATTAAAACCAAGATGAATAATTAAGTAATTCCTTGCTACAAAAAAAAAAAAGTTTAGTAAAGCTTACATTCTATCCTCTATCTTTGATTTTGGTTTCCTTATGTTTTTGTTACTTAAGAGATTAAGAATCAACAACCAAAGATTCAATTCAATAGCTATCATTTTTTGAGTTACCATACAAGATATTATAATTGTCACAACCTTCAAAATAACGTAATAGAGATGAATACCTTCAAAAAAATTGTCTTTATATTTGTCAATAGGTGATTGATAAGTTGAAAACTTAGCCAATAAGTTGGCCATATATAGCACATGTTGGCTACTAGTGATACAAGTTGGACATGTAATGTATATATAAGAAGCTTATCTTACAATTTAGACACATGTCTTATAAGGTGGACACATGTTGGAGATTCTATAGAATGTTGTCACATAGCTCTCAATTAGATAGTATATATAGTGGCAAGAATGATACCTTTCTGACTCTTTTTAATTTTTTTCTTGCCTCTGGTCAAGTTTCAGGAATCTCTAATTTTTTAGTATTTGGCAAATAGCTATTATAATTTATTTTTGAATATATATATATATATATATATATATATATATATATATATTTTAAAATCATCCTTTCAAAAAATATATATAGTTTTTTATTTATATTTTTCAAGTTTTTGTCATTAACAATAACATATGTTTGGTAATTATTTGAATATTAGTTTTTAGGATCTAATCTATAATTATTAATTGGTTAAGAATTTATTTGATCTATATTGATACCTATTACATTAGCTTTCAATTTCTAATATAAGCCTAAAAGAGGTGTAATATCAAGTAGGTCTATTAATATATCTTTTTTATAATTATTTTGCAACCAAAATAAAAATCAAACCTTATCTACTTATAATTTCAAAAAATTACTTGAACATCTTAATATTATACTAAAATTTTGTTATTAGTTATATTATTTATTTATTTATTTATTTATTTATTTCATTTGTATAAATATTTGAATCTATTATTGTTTGATCTTAAGTCTCATCATTGATACTTTAAAATAGTAATGTATCCAAAACCATTGTTTTTCTTTTTATATAATCCTATGGATTTAAATGGTCGTCTAAATAATTAAATTTTAGAACATCAAACTATTATTTACTTCTTTTGTTAATTTGCAATTAAAAGATATTAAAAATTGTAGTGGAAAATATATTATCTCAATTAGAATATTAGTATCCTTTTTGTGATGGTTTCTTTCTTTTTAAAGTAGAATTTTTTTATTAGATTAATTCATGTCAAAAATATTCTTATAGTTGCATTTTAATAGTTAAATCAATAATATTGATTCAAATGTATATTATGATTATATTACAATTAGTTTGATCATTACTTTTTGTTTTAACTAGAAGTCATTTTTTATTTTTTAGATATATAATTCTAATTATAGTATTTAAAAAATCACTATTATTTTTAAATCCATCTCATATTTGTGCTTCAATGCTTATCTCTTATCTCTTTGTATTTTGTATACTATATTCCTATTATATATATATATATATATATATATATATATTTTAAATTAACATCTTTGTATAATCATCCTTATTTATACTTGTTAGCATTAAAAACCTTGTTTATATATTCTTTAAAGTTGACAAGTACTAAACTCTTTTATATGATATATAGTTGCAAAATAAAAATGGTATCTAATTTTTAGTGGTTCTAATCAATTTAAATAGATTTATTTTGTTCCATAATAAGATTAATTATTGATATGTTGAGCCTTTATTGAATACTTTCTTTAACATCAACACAGCACCATGGTTCTAATAAAATTCTAATTTATTGATCATTACTAAGAATATCTTCAAGCCAAATAGTACTTTATATAACACTTGGTTTGAATTTTTTTCACAATTTTTTCCATGTAATCGAAGTTGGAATTTTAAGAGCATATAAATTGATTGTCATATCTAAACTTTATACAGCATGGGTTTCAAATATTGGATTCAAATGTTGAAATGTGCATATATTATACAATGACCAATAAAAAATAGTGATTTGATTTAACAAATTTTTTTAATTTTTAAATTGTTTGAATTTTTTTTACAAATAGAAGAAGCACTTTTCAATTTTATGAAATAAATGGATTTTTTTAATAATTTTTAAAAGGCAATATACTTCTAACTAAGTATAACTTATTTTTGCAAAATTTCAATTTTAGTAATCATAAGGTTAGAATAAGCATCAATTTTTTGAAGTTTTGTTTGTTTTGTTTTGTTTTGTTTTTGTTTGTTTGTTTGTTTGTTTGTTTGTTTGTTTGTTTTTTTTTTTTGATTAAAAAATCTCAAAATGAATGCAGCTATATTTATTAAGAAGGATTTTTCTCAGTCATTCTTTAATTCAATAAAGACTGCCTTCTTCTCAATATTTGTCACATGCTTCTACTATCTCAAAGTAAACATCTTTTCTATTCCTTGTTGTAATTTTGGCTTTTTAGACCCTTAATTGAAATGGAATATGATAGCATATTATATTTGCATAGGATGATATTAGTATTATTAAAAACTATGATAAAAAATAAAGAATTTTTTTGATTATTAAAAATAAAATATTTTCACTTCCATTTTTTCAACTTTTACAACAACCATTCAATAATTCAAATAAATAACCTTGCAATAAAATTAGTACTAATAGTATTTGACATAGCCAAGGCTGCACCAAACCCTAGATTTATAATCATGGCTTATTCCCTTGTTAAACTAAATTGAAAATTATGTCGTTTCTGAATAAAAATAATTTACAATAATTTTATTTTAAAATTTAAAAATAATTTAGCATGTTACATAAATTTAATTTAAGTAAGTCTGATTTTTTTAAAGATTTAATGTAAAACAATCAACTAATGTCAAACAATACAACATATATATTTGAGTCTTATTTGTAAAAATTGTGGTTAAAATACTATAACAAATTGGACGTTGATATATTCAATCTAAAGAAGAAAAACAACGGTTTGTGATATTACATCTAATTAGATATTTTATTTAAGTTTTTTTTACAAAATCAAGTAATTTGATTACTATTTTTTCAGTCAAGTATAATATTATCAATTAACTTCAGATATATTTTTTATATTTTATATTTCAATATTTTCTAGTATTTTAATTTTAATCAAATATATAATTGTTTATAATATTAAATACAATGATATATTAATAGTATATTATAAGTTAATACAAGTTAAATAGATATATTTTAGGTTGTTGATAGATTTTTATGTCTATCTAAATTTTAAAATTAGAAATACATAAACAATAGAAATAGAAACAAATAACATAAGTACCAAGAGAATTGTTTTTGGTATTAGAGGTTTAAGAATTAAATCTACATATATTTGCTAATTGTAATATAGACTTTTAGAAATTAAGTCTAATTTTGTTTTTTTATTTGTATAAAAATCTAAAAACATCCAATGATTCAAATTCAAAAACATTAACTTGTATTTTAGAATATGTGGTTTTTTGAATTCAAATTAAAAACTAAATTTCACTGAAAATATAAAAAAGAAAAAAGAATGAAAAAAATGTTGACTTTGAATAGAATCAATCTTCATACATGCACCACTTATTATCTCACAAAAGATGACAATTCTTTTATTATTATTATTATTATTATTTAAGATAAATTGTGCAGGAAGAAACTTTGATTAGTATTGCTAATAAACTTTAATTAGACTCCTTACAATAAGGCTAATATGATAGGTGAGTAAAATAGAGGATTTGGACTTGTCCAAACACTAAAATAGAATAAACATCTATTATAAACATTTTTTATAGATTTTTTAATTTAGTTTTGATTTTGTAAATAACCTCGTTAGATAGTTGTGTCTTACTTGAGCATAGACATCAATATAATTGAAGTATTGTTTTTTGGAATATCTTAGATGTTACATATGAATAAAATTTTAATTTTTTTAAGAATCCACTGCTTCTTCCAAATTTAATAGCAAAATCATTAAATCATCAAATTTGAAATGACCTTAAAGTACCAAAAAAATAAAATAAAAAATCCAACTAAAATTAAAAAATAATACTAAAAAGTTGACAATTCATATTCTAGTTTGATAAACCTTGCATACTTGTTTGGCACTATAGTATGACTATTGTATGGAATGCCAGAAGGAAACAATAGTCAACTTGGAAACCTAGAGCAGCCTGATTTTGCCCATCAGATCCATGGCTGATGGAGCGATTAGGTCGACAATAAAAGCGCAAGCACATCACGGGAGCTGCAAAGATGAAATGGCGTGCTTGTCCACAACTGATCAAAGCACCACAACAAAAGCTACTACAACAAGAAGTAAAATGCGACGCACAGAAAGTCCCCAAAGCAGCGGCGGAGTTCCGAAGGCACACACAAGCGATCCAAGATTTCAGCCCCGCAATGCTTCGTAGTTGCCACAGGGGTTCGCAGCGAAGAATCACTCAGAAACAGAAACAGAACTAGAAACACTTCACGTTCAGGGATAGCTTCGCAGATAGGAATGGCTTTGACGCGATAGTCTGGTCAATTTGGGCGCAGTGTAAGATTATTTACGGTTTCAGGGTCCAATTCTCGCAATTTGCATCTATGGAATGGCTACTATCCCAGCGAACAGCCCTAATCGGCTAATGAGGATTGACTACAAGCATTTTTTAGTGCAATCTTTCCACACGTGTATTCCAGAGTGCGGCTTAAGACAAGGTCTCACATTGCCACCATTTCGTGGTGTGGGTCAGGGCTGCATGGAAGGTACGCTGCGCCAGGTTCTTCCCAACAGCAACATGCTCCCGTCATTTCAGACATGGCAGGCTTGATCGGCACACAATCCTTGGGCGTTCTAACAATGGGTTTAGAAATGTTGATCTACTAGCGGTGGAGAATCGCTCCCCCTTTCTCCACAGCGCGTAGGCGCCGCTCCCGATTCCCTCCACCTGGTGCCCGGCTGCAACGTGGCGGCTCTGGCTCTCGATTCCACAGTCGCTGGCACCTCACCCCCATGCTCCAGTATTTGCGTTTGATGAACCCAGTCAGTCCCTATTCTTGTAGGTGACGGTGCTCAGTGTAGCCATTTCCGAGACTCTTACGACGTGTGTGTGTGTTGAGGAATTGGGGCTGCATGTGAGTTGCGCGAAGGAGGTTCTAGAATTCAGACGGGGTGTTGAGGTTTTTCTGACAATGGAGGACCAGGGGTTTAACTCATCGCCGCAATCGTCCATGGAGCAAGAAGGGAAGAGGTCGGCGGATCTAGCCAAGAACGAAGCGTCGAGGACGGGGGACCAGGTCGAAGAGACTGCAGAGCAGATGAGGGATCAGTCTGCGGAGTCTGCGCAGTCATGGCGAGAGCTGGTGCAGAGTAAGGTGCAGCCGATCGTGAACCATCCTTACGTGCGAAAATCCTCGGAGATTCTCAACAGTGGCGCGACGCAGATGAAGCCTCTGGTTGGGAGGACCACGGAGACCATCTCCAGCAAGTTCCAGCCTGTGGTGGGGAAGGCAACGGAGACGCTGCAGCTGGGCAGGGATACGGCGAAGAAAATTTATAACAAGGAGGAGGGGTATGAGCCATCCAAGGTTGCGCCTTATTTTGCCGGCAGCCTCGGAGTTTTGCTCTTGTGCATGCTCCTCGCAGGTTGGAGCTTCTGTGCACAGAACCTTTGTCGTTTCTTCAACATTTGTGTTGAGTTTTCTCAGTCTCCAACTGATGCATCATTTTCCACTGAAAACCTCCCTCTTCTTGACATGAGCTGGGAGGACGTTTCTGCGTCGGGGTCAAGGTCAACAGAAACGGCTATCCAATTAAGAAGATTAATTTGAAAAATTGAAACACTACTCAGATTGTCCTACAACCAAGATGAGATTTGAGTTAACATAGTTAAGAAAATTTGTGGCATAGTGTCAAACCTCAAAGAAACGAAGAGATGCAGAGGTGGCCAAGCAATGGTGTGAACGTTGGTCAACCAAGATATTTTGGTGGCATCGAATTTACAGAGCTTGTGTGTGTGTGTATTTCAATTCAGGTTGGAGTGCAAGTGATGGACGCTCCAAGTACAACGTAGACGTATCGAAAATCTTTGCTGATAAGGTCAAGTTGACCAATGGGAGACACATTGCTTATGTTGAACATGGTGCCAGCAGAGAGGAGGCCAAGATCAACGTCTTGTTTGTTCATGGCCTCCTGTCCTCTCGCCTACTGGGTACGTCTCTGCGCGGTCAGCTACTGTTTTTCTTTTTTGATAGTTTGCTATTGCAATTTCGATTCATGGCTTTTGCGTTGTTCTAAGTTCAACTAGTTTAGAATTTATTCCGACTTTAAACTCGTGTGTTCTGTTTCATATTGCAGGACTTCAAGGTGTAAATGAGAATCTGCTCAGGAAATACTCTGTTCGTTTGGTTAGCTACGATCGGCCGGGGATCGGACAGAGTGATCCTCATTTGAAGAGAACATTGAACTCATCGTCAGAAGACATGGCTGACTTTGCTGATGCTTTGGGCATGGGCGACAAATTTTGGGTCTTCGCCCACTCCGGTGGTGCCGCATACGCATGGGCTGCTCTCCACTACATTCCTAATCGATTGGCTGGTAATCCATCTTACTCTCTCTTTCTGTAAAGCCTCTTCGAGTAAACAACAAAACCACATCTTCGTTCTGTCAACTAAGTTGTGGCTACGATTTCAGGCAGGAACCTTGGTGTTCATGTTCTTCCTTCCACGGCGAGTTGGCTTTTAGACGTATTTTTCAGTTGCTAATTCCTTGATTGATGCACGAACCGCAGGAGTGGCGATGCTCGGACCTTTGATGAATCCGTACGCTAAGAATACAACCACTGAAGAAAGTAAAGGAATGTGGGCCGGTTTGGGTCCCATGAAACCTACGTTCCAGTATGCCCGGCACTTTCCTGCTTTTGTTCCTGGGAAACTCAAGAACAACGTCAAGAAGGTTAATAAGTACATGAAGAACACAAAAAAGCGTGTCAATGCAAAGGTATCAGTTCTTAAACCAGTTCTTAAGAGATTGTTAATTGTCCTCGAGAGGGTTCATTATATATTTAATTTTCAATCTGTTAATTGTTCTTGAAAACTGGTGTATCCTCTAATCTAGCAGTTTGATTGGCTGATTCTTAACAGGATCGAGATCTGCTTGAGACGGACGCTTTCGGAGAAGCGTGGGAGCGAGCTATTAGAGAGTCGGTTCGTTCAGGAGATCTCAAACCACATGCACAAGATATCATCCTTCAAGCGAGGGATTGGGGCTTTAAACTGTCCGATATAGGTTCAAAACCCAAGAAGAGCTTCTTCAAGCGTATACTCTTCTTCCTTGGGAGCTCAAACTTACCTGGTTTCTTTGGACCAATTCATATCTTTCATGTACACCATCTCTTCATTTCCTTTACAATTACGAGAAGCCGCTTGCTATGCACGGTAGTAATAGAATCGTGCGCTTAATCACGTTCCTCACTTGCTTGAAGATCTTGCCTACTGTTTGAAATGCATAGGTTGACATTAGTTGGAATTATCGTGTGCATGTCCGCAGGGAACTGAAGACAAGATCGTGCCTCTGGTTATGAGCGAGTACGTAAAACGAGTACTTCCACAAGTGGAGCTCCACAAGCTGGAAGGGGAAGGTCACTATTCCTGGTATTTCAACTGCGATCACTGCCACCGTGAGTTGTTTAAAACTCTCTTCGGCGAAGTAGCGGGGCTGGAAGAATTGGATAACTCAGTTAAACCTGAACATAATGCTGAAAAAGAACCTGAGAAAATTGAGAATTATGAGGTACCTGCGGAGAACGTGAAGCCAGAGGAAAAAGTGAAAGCCGAGGAGAACGAGAAGCCTGCAGCCGAACTGGAGTCGCCTCAAAGAGAGGCCGAGAGGTTAGATTTATTTAAAGAAGCCGGGAAGATAGCTCCAGAAGATGAGCAAGTGGGTCTTAGTCAGGAGGGTAAGGTACAGGATGAGCTGTAACTTGTACATAGTTCACTGCCGAGCGATGGTATATGGTGGCGAGAAACGAGCGGGTGAAGGTTTTATGCACATAGAAGTAGAATCTGCGAAGGTGGGTTTCTCATTGAGAATCATGTACATATAGGAATTTCGTGGGTAGAATGTTACTGCTTGAGGAAATGGGCGGTGAATGCTACGTTCGCCCCTAATATTAACAACCATATTCTCGCCAGTTGCCCGGTGTTGTGTGTTAGTGAAATATTTCCCAACTTTCTTATTCCCAGGAGTTCCTGTACCAAACTGAAACGCTGTTAATAAGAAACATCCATTGCTGAAGTGGTTTATGGGCCGAGTGATGATCCCCTCGGAACACTTGGGTACCTGGCAATAACCAGCATTAGGCGTCGCATTTGATAGACTCGCCTGTGCACACACTACGGAAGCATCCTACAAACCCGAAATTAGGGTTTGAAGCTTTTCCATCGAAATAAATATGAATAAAGACTCATCATGATCCTAATAACGGTCGTTGCGTGTGATGTGTTTCTTAACAGAGGAATTCAGGGTTAGAAGGCGATGAATCTTATAGGTGGCCATCTATTAACCTCCCAAAATTAATCAAAATTATTACTACAGTTGTGGAAACAGCTTTATTGGATTTTAGATGTAATGTAGTAGAGTGTCTTCAACTTTCATTAAACACAAGTAATTACATCGGAAAATACAAGTGGAATCAGATAATTTTGAACATAATTGTCATTACTTGTCATTTTGAATGTAAACTTTCAATAACAATTCTCAGATTTGGTAATGTACCGACTCTTTGAATAATTGTTATTGAGAGTATAGTCAATGTAATGAAACAAACATGTTATACAACGTGTTCATCACAAAGAAGCCCATAAACAAACAATAACCAGGCTTTTTAAAAAAAGAACAGAAACCTCAGAAAGCCCAAATATCTTCAATGACTGATCTCAGGACACATTTATTCATCAATATGTCTATTAATAATAAATCAAATGAATTCCAATGAATGAACGTGGGTAAAGGCCTCGTGATGAACAAAACTTTGCCGGAGACAAGACCGTTCTGAGTGGAATTAGACACCCAGCGAGGCGACAGTTCCACCGCGGAACTTGTCACCAGCGTCCCCAGAGTGATGGGTATGTCGACCTCAGTTTCGCGTGTGCAACCCTGCGAGTTCATCCCTCTTCGCCTTCGTGCTCTGCATCTTGCGATCTTCCGGGTTCTCTTGCGTCTGCCATTGCAGTTCGATTGTCGTCTATGAAGCTACTGAGGAGATTTTCTGTTTCGAAGTGATTCTGGGGTTAGCGGAAGTGAAGAGGCGCAGTCAAGGTTTGGAAAATTCACGGCTTCTGGGGCAGATGTTGCCCCGAATCTGAGATTGCTAGGCCAATCGGGCAAGATTTTTGCTTCTATTTCATCTGGTGGTGAGGCCGTGTCATCGCAGAGTTTTATTTTCATCGGATCGCACGAGAGAGAGGGAGAGGGAGAGGGAGAGTGAGAGAGCGATATAGGGAAGCGAGAGAGAGAGAGAGAGAGAGGGGGAGGGAGGGAGAGTTGCTACGAAGCGGGGATGGTGCTCGTGGGCGCAGTGCGCGATTACCTGAACCGAATGCTCAATGACATTCCAGGGATGAAAGTCCTGATTCTTGATGCTCAAACTGTAAAGTCCCTCTCACTAGCTCTGATTTTGTGTTTTGATGGCTGGACTTTTCTATACTTCGTTTCTGTATTTGAATTTCTTGGCCCGCAGCAGGTTATATCTATCATGTGGAGCCAGTTACATGAAAAAAATCTTTTTATTCAGCTAGAGGGACCTGTTCGGAATTGATGAACTCAAAATGTGGTTGTAGGAGAAGTACTGACTAGGGTTAGGGGCGCAGGTGGGCATTATTAGTGTAGCAATGAGTCAATCGGAGCTTCTCCAGAAGGAGGTTTTTTTGGTGGAGAAAGTGGACGCTCAAGCCAAGGAGGCAATGGGGCATCTGAAGGCTGTCACGTTCCTGCGCCCTACGGTAGAAAATATTCAGCATCTCAAGCGCCACTTGAACAATGCACGATTTGGAGAGTACCATTTATGTAGGTGTGCACTGCCCTACCACAGTTTGTTCGAACCGATTTGAGAGCAGTTGGACCTGGATACCGTTTAATAGAAGAGATATATGCTAAGCTCATCCAGCTGAAGTATGTGTTAAAATCCTAAGCCTGGCTTAGCACTTCTTAAATGTGAATGTCTGATGAAATAAATTTCTGTGCAGTTTTCAGCAATATCATCAAGAAGTCCTACATCCAGATACTTGCTGACTCTGACGAGCATGATTTAGTTCAACAAGTGCAAGTAAGCCTTCTATCTCCTATTACCTTTGAGGACAGTGCCACTGATTAAACTAAAAACCTTGTTAGGATGATGGAGCAATGGTCTTACGTGCCTCTTAGTAGTGCGCCATGTGGATATTTAATGAATAATGAGAGACAATACTATCATGAGAGAGTAGACACCTAGAATTACGCTTCATTTATATAATGGAGGCCAAAAATTTAGAAACCTCATTTGAGAAGCTATGATATACGGTTTCGGTCATGATCTCTGTCGAATGGATATCAACCGCAAGTTCGAATGAGTAAAATGTGAAATGAACACCACAGGGTTGGCTTTTTACAGGAATTCTATGCCGACTACTTTGCAATAGATCCCTTTCATTTTACATTGGATTTACCCGCAAACCATGTATCTATGCTGCCAACTGTGGTGGATCCACACAACAGCCAGCAAGCTTGCGACCGGATGTTGGATGCCATTGCTGCTGTCTTTCTATCTCTTAAAAAACGACCCGTTATACGATATGAGCGGAGCTCCGAAATAGCTCGCCGAGTTGCTCAGGATGCTGCGGTGAGTCTCTTAGGTGGATAATCAAATCCTAGTTGCTGACTACGTATACATTTTCGCAGTTTCGGGTCTATGGCCGTTGTTTATTTGTATGAAATTTGCAAAACGAAGCTATCTTTTTGTTCTTCATTACCTTTTCTTCTGAAGACATCATTCACCAATACGCACGTGCTTTTAATTTCTAGTTTTAATTGTTTTGATGCGACATTCCTCTTCGTCTACGAATATTTCATGCAGTTGCCTCTGCGCACATGACATTTCTTTACTGGCGGGACACATTATTGAGATCCAGTTGTTGGGCATTTTGGCAGAGGTTGATGTATGAACATGAACAAGGTTTATTTGACTTTAGACGAACCGAGGTGGCTCCATTGCTCTTGGTGGTTGATAGGCGTGATGATCCAGTCACACCTTTACTGAACCAGTGGACCTACCAGGTACCGCCGGATGTGGCCATCAAGTTTATATACCCTGAGATGTCAATGATAATTTATATGGAGTTTCTATGTGCAGAACTCGTTGATATCTGAAGTACTCTTTTTTCATATTTCTTTAATTGTGTGAGGTGTTTCTTATTCTCTAAATTAGGTTTTTGATAATGAATGGAGCTGGGATATTTTGTAGGCTATGGTGCATGAGCTGCTTGGTATCCAGGATAACCGCGTTGACCTTACTAAGCTCCCCAAAGTACCAAAAGACTTGCAGGTATTGTTCTATAGTAACATAGAGGTGGAAATTCTCAGAAAAATATAAAATTGTATAAATCTATTATCTGGTCATGTTACTTCTCTTGCATCGGTGACTTCACATTTAAATGAAATATTGATGCTATTTCACTCCAAAAACTATTTTATCAGGTCTGATGCTTGTGGGGTCTGTCTTGTCAGGAAGTTGTGCTATCGTCTCAGCAGGATACATTTTTCAAAGCAAATATGTACGAAAACTTTGGAGACTTAGGTGCCAATATAAAGAAGCTTGTGGATGAATTCAAAGTGAAAGCCAAAAGCAATCAGAATATCCAGTCCGTTCGTAAGTCCGACATTGCCCCTTTCTTGTGACAAGGATCTACAAATTTGATGCTTGGAATGTTCATGACATTACGATATCACTCTTTCAATTACCACTTTGATGGGATTTTGATAACAGGTTTCAAATTTTTAATGTCTGACTATATCAAGGATTGACGGGCTGCAGAGGACATGGTTAAGTTCGTAGAGAACTATCCGGAGTATCGCAATCAACATGGGAATGTTTCAAAACATGTAACAATGATGACTGAACTAAGTAGAATTGTGGATGAGCGCCAGCTTATGGCTGTGTCACAAACTGAACAGGAGCTTGCATGTAATGCAAACCAAGCTGTTGCATTTGAGGTGAGTCTTCGACGGATATTTCTTGTGGCTTTGTAGAAATTCTTAAGAGGATGCTTGACTATTCGGCCAGTGCACAAAATTTGTTTTAAGTCCTGCTACAGCCATCCTCATCAAGTTTCAAGGCGACTTGATCTTAACTTCATCACCTTTTCTCAGTTTTCAATATTGCAAACCCTTTTTGTGTATTTCGGTGATGAGTTTGTGTTTCGGTATTCTAGAAATGCCTAGAGAGAATTGACCTAAGATAATTGACCTAAGATAATTGACCTAAGATAATTGAGTCAGTTTTCTGACGTTGGTGATGGGAGATTGTTACAGGCAGTGTTGAATCTGGTAAACAATGAGAAAGCTGCAGATATTGATCGCGTGCGGTTGGTTATGCTGTATGCCCTCCGATTTGAAAGAGAAAGCCCCCAGTCTGTGGAGCAGCTTATAAGTCGGCTCTCAGCAAGAACTAGCAAGCACAAAGCAGCGGTACGAAGAGCAGTGACTCTGGTGCTTCGTCTGCTTGATTTAGCGAATATTAATAGCATGAGTTATTTTTGAAGTGCAATCCACTGAATGATTACATGTTCTTAACGCAGCTTGTACATACACTGCTTAAGCAAGCTGGATTCGATAAGCGTACAGGTGATTTGTTTGGCAACAGAGACCTATTCAACAAGGCCCGAACATTAGCTCGTGGTCTCAAGGTTTGGCGACCGTGTCTTTGAAACCGAAGTAATGAGTAGTTCCTTTTGTGATCGTATAATGTCTTGGCTAGATCGGTGGAGCTAATGTGTCGCATTATGTGTTTTTACGCTACAATTCTAGAAGGGCAGAAAGTGCTCTGGCATTCAGGTGTAGTATTTAGACTTGATATCTGGACAGCACCTGGTTAACTTCGATTCCATACACTGGAGCTTTGATCTCATGTGTCTTGATGCAACTGGGCTCGCATTTCTACTTGAATGGTCTTTGGGGTAATGAGGGTGGTTAGACAAGACTAATATACATTCCCTTTTAGCAGGGCGTGGAAAATGTATATACTCAACATCAACCTCTACTTGCTCAAACAATTGAGAGCATTGTGAGAGGACGGTTGCGGGACATCGATTACCCATTTGTGGGCAACCATTTCCAACAGGGCAGGTATGTAGTGTATTGGATTTCCCATTCTGAAAGTTTAGTATGTGTTACAACAATATCTGCGGAAAAATTGTACGGCAGTTGTGATGAAAGACAGATGTCGTAATTTGCAGACCACAAGATGTTGTCATTTTCATGGTCGGAGGTACAACTTATGAAGAAGCACGTAGTGTGCATCTAGTAAACGCCACACAAACAGGAATTCGAATATTTTTGGGCGGAACCGTTGTTCAAAACTCCACAAGGTTAGCCTATTTCCTTCTATGTGCACTGTGTATATAATTTGTTTATTTGGCTGGTCTGAGCTAAATGTACGAAATATTTTAATCCTTATCCTCATTTTCAATTTTTGCCGAGGTCATTCGTCTCGGAAATATACCGTGCTATGCCTTGAGATTCGTTTATTTAATCCAAGCAATATTTCAGTGTTTGTGTTAAACGAAAAACTAAACTGCTCCAGTAATGTCTCCTTTCTACGATAATAGTAGACTTACGTCTTCATTTCTTTCAGTTCATAGTGTAGCTATCGCAGTTGCACATGTAACAGTGCTTGTAGTTGCAAGGAACAAAGGTCTGTGACTTATTTATTCGTCTCATGCACTCTTATTCTTTGCAGCTTCTTGAATGATTTGGAAGAAATGCAGCGGGTGCAAAAAGTGGAGCGAGGAAGTTTTGCCAGCATGTAAACCACCACTAGGTGTTCACTCGTAGTCTTTTGCAATTCCTTCATTGTTAGACGCCATTGCCATGTGAAATCATCTAGACTAGTTTTTAGTTCTTTTCTTTAGGCTGTTTAGGTTGGATGGAATTAAAATCAGGGGTTGAGTACTGAGAAATAGTTATTCTTCTTATCTCGATACAAGTGGCTTAAAAGGTTGTGGACCTTGGTGTGATGAACCTGATAAAACACCTGTCATTGTTAAGCTTTGTAATTCACCTGTAAGATAGGTACATCCTTTTTCCTCCATTCATCTCCGAGGGTTGTGTCGTATGATTTCCACTTCTTTCTAGGCACTTGAGTTTTGCTTTCACTAATTTGTCGAACTCTACATATTCTTTGTATTATTTTTCGAGACTGGTGTATTCCAACATAGACACGTCATCAGGGGCACCGCATCCTACAGACTTGCTACATGGTATTCAGAAAATTCGCTTTTAAAGTTAGTCGTCTATATTTACTGAAATGGCGATGATCATTTATTTTCTGCTTGTTCACCTTGATTTCCACCTTGTCATCTCAACATTAAGATACTCAACCTGTAACAAGTATTTTTCAATGTACAAGTTTTATGCTACTAAATTTTGTGGGCAGTCCAGTAGTTTTTAACTGTGCCATTTGAGATTTTGCAGTCTCAAAATCAGATCATTAGAATTGCTAAACCTTTTAACTACTTCTATGTAATCGATTCAATAGAATCGTCAATCTCAACAAATATAGAGTTGTTAAAGCCACACCTTTATTTATTTAATATTTTAAAAAATTATTTAAAATTTTACATCTAATATTTGATTTTTTTTCAATTTTTATTAATATTAAAATAATAATTATTTTTAAAGATATATTTAAATATGTATAATAGCTAAGAAAAAAATTAAAATATATAATAAATACCATTTATTTTAAAATATATTTATTATACATAAAATACATGAAATAATAATATTAAAAAATTGGGTTAAAATTTCATTTGATCATATAATCTATGGCTGCCAATATATATTTATGTCGTCATTGTATTGGTGGTTTAATTGGAGCAATGAAATCCAAGTGTCAAGAACAAGAACTCAATGAATGCAAATAAATAAGTGAGACAATTCTCAAATAAAAAAGAAATAAATGAATATGTATATTAAAAAAGAAATTGGAATGGCTATTGCCAAAAGAGAAGAAAATTAGAAACCCTTGAAACTAGAGACCCTTAAAAACAAGAAAGGAATTGAAAAGAGTGAAGAAGGCCTCACTCTTGCCTCTATATATACTATCTAACTAAAAATTACATGGCCATGTTCTACATGACCTCCAATACATGTCCAACTTATAGGACACATGTCTAACTTGCAAGATAAGCTTCGTATATGTATGCCACATGTTCAACATATACCATAAATAACAAATATATGTCACATGTGGCCAACTTGTTGGCTAAGTATCAAGGACAAGAACCCGATGAAAGCAAATAATCTGGTGAGACTTTTGTCAAAGAAGTATGATAAAATAGAATGAAGAAAATATGTATATTGAAAGGAAATTGAAATGACTATTGCCAAAAGAGAAGAAAATTAAAGAATCTTTAATTTAGACTAGAGCAAAGAAGGAATTGACAAGAATGAAGAAGACTTCCCTCTTGCCTCTATACATATTATCTACCTAGGAGCTATGTGGCAACATTCTATTGAACCTCTAACATGTATTAACTTTGCAAGCCACATGTCTTATCTTGCAAGGCAAGTTTTGTATGTAAGCATCACATAATTAGCTTGTCCCTCGAGCTATCCACACATGTGACACATGGCTAACTTGTTGATCAAGTTTCTAATCCAAAAGTCAACTATAAACACGTATAAAATCAAAATCATATTTATGAAGCTTCTAAGAAGCATTTCTAAAAGATATTATGAAATTAATCTATTTTTATCTATTTTTACCTACTTCTATTTAATCATATATGTAATTATTAGAATAAATATGTATATCTATGACACTAAGTTTTCAACCTATCAATTACTTATAGACATATATAAAGACAAAGCCATATTTATGAAGCTTTTAAGAAGCTCTTCTACAAGATATTATCAAATTTATGTACTTTTAAATACTTCTACCTACTCATCTTATCTAGGTAATTATTATATTAAATATGGATGTCTATAACACTAAGTTGCAATTCATGAATAGTCTAAGTAGTAGAAAAGGATGTAGTGGAACCTTGCCTTGGTATACAAAATTTGTAGCAAATATTTGACATGTGTGACAATGCTTGATATATTGATATACATTATTGTATAGAATAGACTACTAATATTTTGATAAAAATATCTTTTAAATGGTTGTTTCTTGTTATTAATGCCATCCTATTGTACCTTTGTATAATTCTTCAATAATACCTTGTTGCTATTCTTCAAGAACATTGAGTTGTATTATGTTATCTATACTTCATTGTGAAGGTGTTGATTTACATACATACAAAATAAGGCTTGATAAATGAAGCTAGTATGATGTATATTGATTAAGCTTTTGAGAGTTTGGTCGGTGGTGAGATACATTATATAGAAAGAATGCCAATCATTATTGATTATTATGGATTGAGCAGCAATGGTCTTGACTTACAAATCATTAAAAGTATTATTGATCTCTGCTGATTCAATGGTGGTCATATTTCTAGATAAATAGTTGGTAACAGTGTAGTGTTTGTCTTAGACATGAACTACTTTGAAGTCATATTCTAGAAGGATTGTGATCTATCGTACTACACGTCTAATGATTATTGGTTTATTAAATATAAAAAATTATGATAATCTATGATAAGGTGGAATTTATTGTTCAATAAATAATGGCAATTTTTTTTAATTACATATAACATGGCTAGTCCTTCCCATTCCATAGTTCAATAGTTGCATTCTATATGATACAATAATTGACATGCATAAGCTATTGATTGATTGACCAAGCCAATAGAATTTTAGACTACTATAATTTAAATTGTGATATTAGATGTAATTATATAAACTTAGAATATTAATAAATTAATAAACTTGAAATATTAAAAAAATCAATATTAGAATATTAATAAATCAATGGTATATTTAGTAATGGTTATGGATATGCATTTTAGATCTTTGTGCAATTATGTAAAAATATCTTTGAATTCTTTAATTAAAAAAATTGGTGTTGTTTTTAGTTCGTGAAGTGCATCCACATTCATTTTGACATTCTTTGATTCTTTTATGGTTTTCAAATTGAGTAATTGGACATGTTTTGTGATACTATATGACTACCATGTAATTGATGTGTCTTTTAATACTAGGCATGCTAGAACCTTTTTTAATATTGTGGTATTTGAAATTTCTTTAAAAAAATATAAAAAAATATCTAAATATCCTTTAGATGAAGTCAATAAGATTGCTAAATGAATTTTGGCTAACATGATTAAATTTTTATCAATATGTAATAGAAATACCTCATGTTCCATTGGTAATTTTGATTCTATTGTCTTATGGTGAAATGTCTTGTATTTTTGGTTTGATCACATGTAATATAGTTGTTTACTAAGATTATTATGCATCTTTATTTTTTTAATTAAGATTAAGTAATTCTTTCTTCAATTGTATACAGCATTCATATTTCATAACTAAAATTGTCTTAATGTAATTAAAAAATGACTATCTTGTGGCATCTCAATGATTGCAAAAGTAGTAGATATTACTAGCCATGTATAAAGATTAGTACATTTGTAAGAATTTTCAAGAGGATTATTAAGGTATTGTTTGCCATGCAAATTATAAATGACATAGCTTCTAATTTTAAGAGCTAGAGGTACTAGCAAATATGATTGGCTATAACGTTTATTTTGAAGCTTTTATCAACAAGGACATTGATTAATTTGTATTGTCCTAAACGAATACAGATTATTACAATGTCTGGGTCCATTGTTGTGGTATTCAAGATTTTGTTCGAAGTTGGCATATTGAGTTGTATTGTTTCAAGTTCTTTTTGTATTGTCATTATGAGATTGTATAAACTTTTTAAATTTTTTTAGAAGAAATAATTATTAAGGTTCTACTTAGTATTCTATTCTTTCCAAATCTTGTTCTTTTTATGATTAGTTTATTGTATCAAAAATGGTTGAAATGCTTATGCTTGCATCCTTTAATTTGAAAATTGTTACACTACCTTTATGATCTTGATCCTTTGCATGAAATGATAGGCATTGTGATTTATATATTGGATAATTTTTTTAGTAATATTAAATGGATCCACAATTCCAACCATCGTTTGTACTTGATTTTTGATTTGGTTGAAGTGCATTGCAATGGACTTTATCTAAATATGATACTGTTGCTTTATTTTGTGGTCATTTTGCAAGCTACTTGTTTTGATTCGAAAGCTTTCATCTGAAAGGTAGAAGATGCTCATAATTACAAATGCTACACATAGATAGTTGTTGTATAAATATTTGTGGTAGTATGTTATAACTAACAATATTACTTGGCTCTTTAGAAATTTGTATAGTTGCATTTAGTATTTTGCACAATATGGTAACCTACATATAAATTAATTCTTGTTAAAATAAGATACGTAAAACTTCTTAGAACTAATTTCATAATACAAAGTTATTGAATAATATTTTAAAAATATCCAATCTTTCCTTGAATCAATTATAAAAATCATCTATTGATTTGTTTGAGTGTTTTTTGATTACCTCCAATACTTATAATCCTTCTTTATTACTTTTAAAAGTTACATTTTAAAAATAATAAAAAAAAAACTATTTTTTTATTTCTTTACAAGATGCAATAAGATATTATTCTTCAAAGTCATAGGCCTAAGTAATTGCCATTTCTTCCAAAGTTGTGATAAATAGATTTTTGATTTCTATTGAATCAATAACTTAGTTAATACTGGCAATATTTTTGAAATGTCACAAGTATTGATTAAAATTGTCATTTATTTAAAATACCTTATATAAGAATGAATCTTGTAGCTTATTAAACAAAATCATTATTTCTATTATAATTGGTGTAGTAATCAATGTAATTGTAGATACTTGAGTATATGTATAGTTAATTTTGCTGAAAATGATGGTGTTATGATCAAGAAAGTTTTTCATGAAGCAACAATATTTTGTGTTTGTAATCTTACTACAAGCTCTTGTATCATTATATTTATTTTTTCTTTTTTGGAATTTTTAGTCAAAACTTGATATTTCACTTATTTTATGAGATCTTTTGTGGACTCTTTTGTTTCTTCTTTTAAGCTTTTTTACAATATTTTTACAAGTTTAAGTAGTAATATAATATTATTACCTTTTCTTATAGAGGTATCTTCTTTTGGAGCCATGTTTCTTCTACTAGTGATTCGTCAAGTTGTATTTTCAAACAAATAGTCATATCCATCATTTATTGTATTTATTATTGCAAATTAAATGACCATCTCTAACATGGTTGCTAAAATGTTAGCCCAAGGTTATATTAGTTGGTGGCATGCTATAGAATAGTAATTACTATATAACAATACATCTAAGACGTAAACGTTTCTTTTAGCATGATATTTCTTTGCTATAATATCAAGTTTACAAATACCTCAAAGATAATAAATCCATTTTTTTTTTTTTTTTTTTTTTTTTTTTTAAATTTATTTGAGTACAAAATATTACAACATTTAGCCTAACTATAATTTCTAAAAATGTGATAAATAATCTTATTTTTTTTACTCATAACTGAAAGTCTTATTTTTAAAGAAGTGTAAGAAAGAAAGCAATGTATCTCTTTATTAGTTCTCATAATACCTAAAATATTTTTTAATCACTACTTCTATCTTAACTTTGCAACAATACTATGACCACTTGCGTTTCTATTCTAACTTCTGACTATAATATCATCCTTCTCTATCTTGGTATTTATTGAAGATTGTTGACATTATCTAAGGTGCTAACAGTGGATGTATTAACTTATCATTGTTATGCCATTGATATAGTTCAACCTTAAATTTGGTACTTAATAGTGAATATAAATAGATCTCATGATTGTATTTATAAAGACCAAAAATAAAATTTTTCATTATTGTCAAAATAATGAAAGATCATAAAATATTATTTTGATTTTGATTTTTGATTTTTTATCTCATTTATTAACTATATTATATTTTTATATTCGAAATAATCTATTTTTAGCATCTTATGTATTAAAGTTTTAGACCTTAAAAGTATTTTATTAAAAAAATATTAAATAAAAAAATTATATCAATATTTTTTGTTTAAGTAATTACTTGAAATAAAAAATATTAAATAAATATGAATTACATCAATAAAAATTATTTTTTCGTATTATAAAAAAATTAAAAATTATTTTATCTAATAAAAAAATATAATAGTCAATATATTTTTTTATTCTTTGATTGCTATGACATATTTTTTAAAATAGATTGTTGTACAAAACTAAGAAATTATATCTTGCATGATTTATATTTTCATTAATCTTAATTAATTTTAGATTAAAAAATATAATTTTAAAGAAAATTTAAGTAGCATCCAAATATTATTTCAATAAAACATATATGATTAGTTTTTTTAATTATATATTATGTCATTAATTATCTTAAATTCAGCATAATAACTTCAATTTAAAAGTTATTATTATGACAATCTTCAAACTTATCTTTCAATACATGTGATATCTAAATTATTTAGAAATTCATATTCCAAAAGTATTATATAGTATCTATTTTAGATGTACCAAATAATTTAATTTTTTAATTTTTTAAATTTATAAATGTATATTTTATCATAATATAAAATATAAATTAAGAAATTTATAAAATCCTTAATATTATGCTTATATAAAAATATTTTTTTCTTTACATAAAAAAAAATTCATAAAAAAATATTTTTTAAATTTACTATTTTTTATTGTAACTAATACTATAATTTTTTTGGCAAGAACTTACACATTAGTCATTTTTAATTTGATTAGGACTACATTGTAACCATAGTCCACTAAAGATCATCTCTTCATCAATTCAATTGCGTAGATCTAGTGAACTATTATGTTTAGCAATTTATTTTGTGCTATTTACAAAAAAGTTATGTTGACACCAAATTATATTGACAAAGCTGGCACCAAAATAGTATTAGAATTTAGTAATAAAAATATACATAAATATTGTGCTTAGTTTAATATCCATTAATGAAAAATTATGATTTCTATTCTATGCTCAACAATCGTAGAGTATATGTCTTTTACCACAATATAGTATTAGAGCCTCAATCTATTTCTAATTGATTAGATTCTATACCAATAGAATTTTTTTTTTGCAAAGAAAACAAATCTTAAAGTATTAACACCAATTGCCAAACATTCTAGCAAACAAAAAATGATATAGATTGCAAGAAGATATTACATTCAAGTCACTAATCATTTAAATTACCAAGAAATAAATTATTCACTATCCAAATAAAGTAGAGAATACCATAAGAAGTGGTTATGAGTTAAGAAGAAGGACTTGACATGTTCAAGTCATCCAAGTTAGAAAGAGTCTCCAATTTTGCCATATAAATAATCAAGTTCAACACATTTATGCAATAGAATGGACTCTAATATTTGCTTCAAATAAGATCCAATTAAAAAGGCAAAGTCCTTACAATTAATCTTAGATTACCGGACGTAGAAGCTATAGAAGAAAGAGTATAATACAAGGCAATGGCCATTATTATCATATCAATCATAGATAAAGTGATCCATCATATAGCCAAGTACAATGATCTAACTAAAGCATAAAGAATCCTATACTTAATATATGAAGAGTAAAACACCATCCATACAATGTAGTTAGTCAATATACTTTATAGTTTGAGAATACAAGAATAAAGTATTATTAAAGAGCTTATACAAAGGATCAAAGAAATAACATTCCAACTCACAATTCCAAACAAAGACATATAAGACTTGAGTTTAGTACACCTATTGCTCAATTTACTATCTTATGACTACAAGAGCTTCATACAAGTGATCTTGAGTCAAGAATAATTACTTTTTTTTAATAATTGTGCAAGAAATTATTATACAAAAAATAATACATGAAAAATTGATTCAATAAACAAGAAAAAACACTTATATTCTATGGCTATCATTTGAAGCAACTAAGTAATAAAAAAATAAATTTAAAAGATAGTTTTTACTACTAAGGCTCAGAACACATCAAAATAATAGACACTATAAAAGTCCATCTTAAAATGGAGGTTACAATAATTGCAATGAATAGAGGCACTTCACTTGGAAGTGCCTACATCCTATAAGACCAAAGAAATTGCAACCACACCAAAAGTCCTATGCAAACATAGTTGCAAACAAATTTGAATATTTACAAATCCAAGAAAAATCAGAAGAAGAGCAAATAAAGTCTAAATTCTTTGAAGTGGCTATGTTAATTCTCAAATTCAATAAAAATGATTAGCATTGGTACCTTAGTAGTGGTATTACTGTCTATATTATTGGAACATGGGCAAACCTTTGCACTATAACTTCCAATGCTATACATTTGAATGTCAAAGAAATGGCCAAACAAACTCACATGGTATAAGAAGATGAAAAAGTAAATAATCTATTACAATAATATAGTCCAAGAGGTATCAAATGTTCTCTACATATTAAAGATTAGTTTTTTTTATTATCAATTAAAATAATAACTGATAAAGATTGTATAATAATTTTTACATTAAGTGGATGTAGAATCATATCAAAAAGCAAATCATCAAAAATAATGTAAAAAAATCTTGAGATGGATTAACATGTATATATTGACTCTTTGTACTAAACAAATCTACAATGCCAAAAATTGAAACAAACTTCACCAAACATATCATTGCAAACTTATGGCACAAGATGCTTCAGCACATTACTTTCCAAGTAAACTACCACAAGAAGTATGTCGTATATACTCACAATAAGGCCCTTCTATAATGAATGAATCCAAGATAAAATACATAAGTTGGCAACACCAAAAAAACTATATGAGATTAACAAATATAAATAAATTTATTCATATAAATCTGGGTGATTATTTTTTATAAATTTCAAAAAAAAGATCCAAGTATTTTTTCACCTTCATTGAAAATTTTAGCCAAATGACATGGATCTCTTTTTATAAAACCAAAAGCATGGCCTTTGAGAAGTTTAAACACTTCCAAGTTCATATAGAAGATGAATATCAAAAAAGAATAAAGGTTCTCCAAATGGACATGGATAAAGAGTTTACATCATGTGATTTCATAGTCTTTTAGAAGCAACACGAGATCACACAATAATTTATTGCATCCTTCACTTTCTATCACAATGAAATAGTAGAGTATATGAACCACATAATATTTGATAGAACCAAAACCATCGCGATTAATATAAACCTCCCACTTATATTGTGGCTAGAAGCAATGAGTACTACAATATATTTCATTAATATCAATCCAACAAAGTTCAATAAATTCCTTTTATTATTCCAAAAATAAACGAATAATACAACTGACCTTAAACACCTTAAGTTTTTTGGTTGTACAATTTATTTTTTTTATACAAAAAGACAATAGGATGAAGATTGAACTATGTACAATTCCATGTATGATGGTGAATTACAACATAGCCTTAAAATCTTATCAACTTTATGATGTTGCAAGATACAAAATCTTCATTATTAAAGACATTTGCTTTAAAGAGTTTAAGATAGTCCTCACAAATTTCTTGTCTTCTATACTACTATTAAAAGATCACACCTTCATTCTTTTAGAATTGAAAAATAACTATAATAAATCAAGATGTAATGAGCTCGATCTTCCCAAAAATTTGCATACTAGAATAGAGTTAATATTGCTTCTCCTACAAAGACCAACTACTTAGAAGGTTGCAGAAGTGGAAGAAGAATTACCATCTACTACTTTGCATAGCTATGATCAACAAACATTAAAACTAGTACCAACTAAAATTTTAGTGAGGGCTAGTAAACTATCAATCAAATTTAAACATTATGTTTTGATTCTATCTACAACTCTAGAATTGAAAGATTTTGAAACTACAAACCAGTATCAATGTTGGCAATGAATAATGAAAGAAGAATATAAATTTTTCATCTCTAATTAAACATTGATATTAAAAAAAATTGAAATAAAAAAACTTATAACAACAAAATGGATATTCAAGATCAAGGTTTTAATAGACTAAAAGATTGAAAAAATCAAGGCACTCCTAATGGCATGAGATTGCTAATAGAAGTCCAAAATTGACTTTAATAAGATCTTTTCATTAACAATGAAGTGAATCACTATCCAATTAGTTACAACATTTGCAACAAGAAAAGATTGGACAATAAAGCATTTGAATGTCAAAGCCACATTCCTCAACAAGACAATCACCAAAGAAATGTACATGACATAGCCATAAGACTTTGTTGAATCTAGGCAAGAAGAGTTAATATGCAAATTACACAAAGTAATCTATAGTCTGAAATAATCAACGAGAATATAGTACTTTGACATAGATAGCTTCTTGCAACGCATCAAACTTTATCAAAGTAACAACAATTACAATCTATACATCAAAACCATTGAAGACAATTGGTATGTTATTTTGATATTATATGTCCATGATATAATGATCACCGATAATGTGGAGAAGAACTCAAAAGCGTCAAAACTGCTCTAATTCAAGTATCAAATGTTTACATTTGACAACGTCTTCTTTTATACCAGTCTATAATTTCATTATCACAATAGTGGTATTTTCTTATTACAAGAAAACTACAATAAATAGCTATGAGTAAGTATGGAATGTAAGCTTGTAATCTAACAAGCACATCTATAAATAAAAATATAAAATTACATGCACAATTGGATTCTCTTACAATTAACAAACACACCTATCAAAGTTTGCTGGGGAGTTTGATCTTTTTCACATACACATGTTTCAACATTACATATTCAATTTCAATATAGAATAGATATATAGCCTCTTTACTTATCACCTATATAGAAGCAACAAAAATGATAATGTATTTATCTTAGGAACACTAATCATCTTAAAATTTTGTTCTTAAAAATAAATAACTTCAAATTATGAATATTTACTAATTTTAATTGAAGATACAATTTAGACTACAAAAGATCTATATTGGACATACTATTGAAGTTAGATAAAATACCAATCTCTTGGCAAAGTAAGTGCTAATCTACCATAACAATATCAACTATAAAAGTTGAATATTGTTTAGTAATAGATACCACAAAAGAAATTACATGGAAAGGAGAGTTATTACATAATATGGGCCCACATCCATAAGAATCAACCACTCTATACTGTAATAATATGGTAGCTGTAAAACTTATTAGAAATCCAATGCTGCACTTGTACATCAAACACATTGAGTTGCAACATCATTTTATTAGAAAGAAGGCATCAATGAAAGACATATAAGTGGTTTTTACATCTACCAACCTTTAGGAAGCCAATATTTTCACTAAACTAATAGAACAAACAAAATTTGTACATATAGATAAGAAAATGGATTTACAAAGCATCAATTAAGAGCAAAATAGAGTCACACTAATTCCTCCTTTATACATGATTTTTACACAAAATCCTACTCACCATACTTGGAGGCACAATTATTGGATTCTTCACTTAGAATCTTCATACTAACAATCTCTAATAAGTTTTTTTTGCAAAAGTATATTTAATATTGCCAAATTTTTCTCACATCTCAAGTACATGGATGTGGCTTTGAATCCATTTTTAAGAGTGTAACAAATGTAATTAAGAAAGTCTGTTTTTGTAAAAAATTTCATACACCATCAAGCATTGCATCAATCTTGATTCTCCACCTCCTACTGACATACCTTAATTGAAGTAATAAGAATAAGTCACTTGAATCATTTACCTTTGGTCATACAAATTTGTGCACCAAAACATTGAAAAAATCAATGAACAATGAACTAATCAGCCTATTTTTAAATAGTTCATTATAAAGTATACTTTGATAAAAGTCAAATCAAAATACGATGCAATATTGGCAAATCTCTAACAAAGCCTATAATGTACCAACTTTGACATAAATATTTTTCAATAATATCATGCAATGACATAATTGTAGCTAATATTCATAAATAAGGAATATGCTATTCAATATGTAGAGATGACCACTATGAAAGAGTGTTGGCAAGAAGTTACATATTAACCATTTTCAATTTGAATAGGACTATATTATAACCATAGTCCACCTAAGTTCACCTCTTTATCAATTGGATTGCACAAATCTTGTAAATCACTTTTTTTAGTAAGCTATTTTGTACCACTTATAAGAAGGTTACATTGATACCAAATTATATTGACAAAGTTGCCACCAAAATAGCATTAGATTTTCATTACTAGAACACATGTAAATACTATGCTTAGTTTGGTACCCATTAATGAGAAATTATGATTTCCATTCCATGTTCAGCTATGCTAGAGCATGTGTCTTACCACAACACAATTTATGGCTGACTTTTGAATAAACATCAAATCTTTGTAATCAAATAAGTTTTCATTTTAATTCAACAATTTCCTCTCTTTCATGTCATCACTGTGTTACTTGTTCACAATCATGTCTTCCCTTATTATTGCAGCAATACTCTTGACAACTTCGTCACCATTATCTGCATTCTTTCAAAAATCTATGTTCATGTCAAACCAAATAGGCAATTTGACAAATTCCTCTAAAAAGGAAGTATGCTAAATACTTTTGTATCGCCCATGACGATTTAATCAATTTCAACCCATGTTTCAGACAGAACCTAGAGATGACATGTGACAGCTCTAAACCCTTTCCAAATGTTTCAGTATGTAAATATGCCCAACCTCATCAACCCACAAACATTCTGAATTCTGATCTTTTTGCGTCTGATGCTTCGGATGTTGGATAAGTGGCACTGAAGAGTGCTCACCTTCGGCAGTGGGTGCCGGCGGACCTGCATGACTGGCTCACTGCGTCGTGATTTTCTATCTTTGATTACCATGGCAACGGCAAATCTTAGATGAAGAAGAAACCGGGTCTGTCAGAGTTGGTAGCTGGACCTTTCGGTGCACTAGATTGCAGTTACTGATTTCGATATCAAGACTCCTGTGAGCGACTTCACTGAATCAGGCGTTTGTTCTGGTATCACTTGACGTGATCTGAGCAGCTTCTTAATAAGATTTGGCCCTTCAGGACCCCCACAACCAGGCATGCCTGAGCTTTCATGTAAAGACTCTTGAAGTGGAAGAATTCTTGTGAGAATGTTGGCTCCTGCTAACGGCAGTCAGAGCGTGGTCCGGTGGGGCAGACATATCATTTGAGGAACTGCTCGCTTCGGCTTTCGATGCTTCCCGTTTACGTAACCATGAGTTCTGCCCATATAGTATCCGTTTTTTGAGCACCTCCTCTGAGAATTCTTCCGATTTCGAAACTCTTCTTTTCGTGCCGTGTACCTCACGCGCTGTTTTGTATGCCCTTCGACGCTGTCTCGTCACCATTTTAGTCTTTAAAATAGGTTTTGACACTATCCAACCCCGTAACTTGGCATGCACGCCTGTATCTTCGCAGATCCTCCGTAGTTTGCATGGACAACCTCCAATCTCTTTTAACAGTATAACAGAATATTTCTCTGTCGTAGCTAAACTAGGGCATATTAAGAGTTTCATCGTCAGCCAAAGATTACAACCAGTGATATAATGTAACTGATTTAACAGCTGAAAAAAACATCTCGACATGGAAAGAAAAACTATCATACAAATTTGCAAGGTTAAACTATATATGTTCTCATGTGTGTGTTTGAATACTCACTTACCCGTCAACACCGTCACCGAGTTAAATGGCTTATGGCATTGGGACTCGACATCATGAAACATACGCACAGAGCAGCAAGTGAAACATGTACATGGTCTTATTGCAGGTTGTAAGCCATCAAAGGAATCACATAGGGTTCGCAGCACAATGTTAAGATGGAGGTTATTCCACGTGAAAGAATGTATCTACTCTACCATGAGTTCATCAAAGCTGGAGGTGGAGAGTAATGTTTAAAATTCGATCCGCGGATCTCTCCTGAAACTAATTAGAACCTATCGTGCAGAATGCTAAACCCGGTAATCGAGATGATAAAGAATAATAATATAGAAGAGGAGGTATTTTCCCTCTTCGAACTCGCCGTGAAAGAGTGATTTATTATCCTCGATCTGACGTTAGTGAACCACAAGAATATTATCCTCATAGACTTTGACCGTACGTTATGAACGGAATGGTCAAAGGCTATGAGGGCCCTTAAACGGAGACGGCTTCGTGGGAAAAACTATAGAAAAAATTTGCCCATGGCGTGGCTGACTTTGTGGGTGCCGACGGCAATGAGGCTACATCAGCCGGACCATGCCTTAAAGGGGAGTTGGTTGAAACAATCCCCATCTCACAGTTCACAGCTTCCGGGTACGTTGATGAGATAGGGTGCACTTTACTGGAAAAGTGCTCTTGAGAATCACCTTGGTTTGGATACCGGCTTGACAGTGGCAGATTCGTGAAAGAAATTGGTGGATAGTTCACATTGGAAGCGCAAAGCAAGCTCGTATCTGTCGGAAACGACATCCATGCAAGGTCATGACGGGCCATCTTGAAAGCTGGAGCTTCTGGAATCCCTTCGAAGTCTGGAAGTGGGACGTGCAAACTAGATTGGATTGGACTCGCGGGCTCTCGTGCCCTCTTCGTTCCCGATCTTGGAGAACTTCGCAAGCTGCAAGGACTTTGCTCCGAGTCGTCGGAGTAGGAAGACTGGTTATTTGAGGTCGTCGAGTTGGAGTTGTTCAGCAGGTGATCCTGGCAAGCAGGATGAGCCTTTTTGTGGGCAACCAAGTTGCATTTAAAGGCGAACTTGAGGCCACATTTGCACTCGATCGGCTCACCACACAACTTCTCGTGATCGCGCACATCAACCTTCGTAACATCAGCATCGTTAGCTCTAATTGCTTGTAGACTAGGTAAAGGATGTACGTGGCAAAAAACAGCTACTGAGAGAAGGATGAGAAGATTTTTCAATACCTCTATGTAGAACTTCTTCCCGCACTTGCGACACCCGAATGGCTTCTCACCCTCTGAATGCTTCCGGCCGTAGTGGCGGCGGAGCTCGTACAGTCCCACAAACGTCTTCTTGCACTTGGGACACCTCGAGGGGATCTTCTTGTTGTGACCAGCTTTCAGGGAACTCGACAATGTTGGTAACATGCAAGCCTTACTTGCGGCACTTCCGTCGCTGTAATGCGTCTTGTGATGCATTTTCATGGTCTGCGGATTCTTGAAGGTTTTGTTGCATCCTTCATGTTGGCATCTGAACGGACGTCTGTTCTTGATCAGGTCTAATGAGACCACCGCCGCTTCGATACTATCTTCAGTCTCTGACTTCTCATCAGCCTGGAGGACAAATCCACAAGTTTAAAATCGTTGCAACATTGCACAAATAAAGTGGAAATTCAAAATAAATAAATATCATCAACAAAAGCTGAAACTGAACATATAGAATGCACACAAAAAAAGTTAAAACACACCAAGACTTGAAAAATGACAAGAACCTTTTGAGGCTTGAGGTCGGAGATTGTAGCCATAGGCACCATGGCTCCAACAGTCGAAGTAAAATCATGAAGCTCAACTTTCGGAACCATCACCTGTGGCTGACTGTGTCGCATTAATGCACTGCGCAGGCTGTCGATGTTGTCATGCTGCAACTGCTCCTGCTGATGTTGCTCCATCCATGTTTGCGTCAATGCTAGCTGATCGAGCACGGCCGCCTGAGCATTATGACATGTCATATCACCTTGAGATATGCAAGACCCCACCAACCCGGGCGACACCATATTCTTCAAAGTGCTCACCAGATTAGGATGAATTGTACTGACGGAGCTACCGGCGCTGAGAAGGTTACATTCATTGATCAGTTGAAACAATTCGTCGGAGTTGTTACTCATGAACAGGTCCGATTCGTCGGTTGAGTACACAGAGGAGTCACTAAAAGACAGTGACTGCGACAACGTGTTGGGCGGGTTAAAGTTGCTGCAGTCCCTGGTAAGGTAAGCATCCCAAGATACTGCAAGCGCCGCATTGTCACCGTAGTTGTACAATGACGAACCTCCCGATGAGAATCCATATCCAAGTGACAAGGGTCCAGCATCGTTCAGCATGTAGCTGGGATTTCCTGAGAAATTCGGAGCTTGGAGAAGGTTGGTAGCTTCCATGCCATAGAAAGTCGAAAGAGCAGGAGTGGCTGCGAGTGCCATCTTCACAAATATTCTTCAGGTAACCCAAATGTAAAAATACTCCCCTATCTAAATAGAGACCTTCACACAGTCATGAAAGCTTGATTCTTCCACATCCGGGAGATCTACAAAATAATATTGCTAGTCTATTGTAAATAGTATGCCGCAAATAAACTCGAACGAACAAATCTCTAGTAGAGACCAAAATCGTTGATTACCATCTCTCTTTCTCAGCCATTAGTGATTGGAATCCAAGTTCCAGGTCACCAGCATGAGAAGGCTAAGTCTTGAATCGTGTAGAACTTTAGCATACTCATAGACAGTGGCACATGGCCAACTGTCCTACATCTATGGACATGTAAAGCCAGCTGCAAACTAAAACAACAGAGCAGACGCTCAGGTTCATGTAGGCTTCAACCCTCTCACACTTGTGCAGAATTGTAGAGGTCGTTGAAAAGTTGCATTGTGATCAAAACCACAGGCATTCGACCTCCACTACACATCTCCCCAAGAAGATCCCAGAAGCTGAGGATTCCTCTCACGGATGCAAGCAAGAATGGAATTGTGGACAAAAAGCAGGTTGCAGTAGAGGGACCAGCGTCGGAATTTCTCAACTTCTGGAGATTGAACGCGCTAATTCACTACAACGAAATTCAGTCAATGACAAGAAGGAACTAATGACAGAACTCAATGAAAAGGCGAACTAGCTGCGCTTCAGAGAATGTGCTTGAAGATCCCGTAGTGTACGAAGAACTCCGTCAAGAAGCATACAGGACGAGGTCATTCCTGGGATAGTATCACAATCACATTCCCAAGAAAAATGTCCTGAAGATATGGTATCAGATAGCAAGGGACTCGAATGCACAGAGCCTTGTCAGTTTCTTGACTTGAATGCCTTCCGTGGATCAAGTGAATCATTCTCAAATCACAAACCTTGGAGACTCGCGCACGTTGACACAAACAGGTTAACCGATCACTCGCCTCCTACATCGTGACACCACCTGTAACTTTCAACGTTCAACCACCACTGCTCCGAATTCCTCCTGTAACTGCGAAGAGACGGCAACAAGTTCTAACGTTGACGCAAAGGCAGCGTGGATCGGATCTTAGCCGATTTCTACAACTAACGCCTAGATGAGTCAACCTCAGCAACAGGGTGGACCTTGGCTATAAGAATCACAAACAACTCAGAGGCTGACCTTCGCTCTAATCCCAAACTGCACCGAATCCAATGCAGATGTTTTCAGAACTTATTAAGGCTTTGTGATCATCGGCAACAGTGTAATACTGAGACATGTCTGGGTTTTGGGCTGGCATACGTATGCTCAAGTGCACGGTTGGTTTCTACGACGAATGGATTCAGTGCTGCCATTCCGATCACTCTTGCTGGCGGCACTGCATGCAAAGGTTTAGAAGAACTACTGCAACGGCTCCGGTGGGCTACATCTTATTATATCTATCGTCCAGCACGTACGAATCTTTCATCGTCGCAATTCAGGGCGACTGTTCATTGTCATATGTTTAGAAATCAATGGATGAATCAGAATGATGCTGCCTGAATGTTACATTCCATCGACGAATAACATCATCAACATCGTCCTTGAGTCACAGTTCTCTTCCCAGATCTTTGCGATTCATTATCCATTTCTACGTAGAAGCTACTTTTTGATCAAGTTTCCGAAATACATCATCAACCACTGACTCATCCTGAAATATCCTGTCAAATGAGGTGGGCTAGCTGCCAACACTTCGCATGAGGGTTTATATGTCTCGTCAATCGATGAACTCATTGTCATAAATTTAGTACGTATTGCATGTATAGCTCGATTGCAGTTCTGGTATGGCAAAAATTAATCAACCTCGTAATATGGTTTTGAGCACCCACGGACTCATCAAAATTTGCTCAACATAATAGTTTCAATATGTGTATACATTCATACTTAAGAAACTTCTTCATTATTGGTTGTGAACCGGAGTGACGGAACCGAATGGAGTGGAAAGTGGTCCTCATGGGACCCAAAACCTAGTTCAACTCGCATCCTATTAAACTACACCAGACTTCCAGAATCAGCTCCGGCAATGTGAACCATGTCGATGACAATGAATGTAGCTCAAGCCCCTGTAGATATTAAGTGGAACAGCGGTACAAACAGAGTACTGTGTCTGTAAGAGACTAATATAGTTGAAGAGCATGGGACGTTGTCACGCGGCACACAATTCGTATGAAACCTGCTAAATTTCTCTTTGTGGGCTGCACATCACCCATCCTATCTTTGCTGGAGGGTCAACAGAGAGTACAAACAAACCATTGCTCCAAATGAAGCTGGGTAACATGCCTCTCATTCATTAGCCACCCAGCGAACAAACCATTTCCGTGCAGATTGGTTTCCAGCGTTAAACACTTCGTGACCGATCACGCTCCACAAGAGGCAGGCAATGGAAAGTGGCTGTCAGGTGGAGGCCACTGCAGACATACTGCGGAGAACGACAGTTCCCATTCGCGGTTCCGAAGTAGGTAGGTCGCCAGATAACGTGGAAACGAATCTGAAAGAACTTTTTTATATTTTTTATATTTTTTTTCTCTCCTTTTCGAAATAAGTAACGCAGTGCTTTGCCTCCACTTGCAATGTTTCCAAAAAAAGTTTCGTGCTAAATTTGCAGGAGAAGGCTATTAGCGACGCCAAGAATTCATGCTGTGTGCTGGGATCGCTTTATAGCCTTGGTTGCTGAATTAAGCACTTGTTTTTTATTCTAAGTTTGGTTGGCGAGGCTGAATAGGTGTGATTTGCATTACTCTGGGACCTCCCCTGTGCTTGGCCACCTCAGGCTTTCCTTCCACAAATCTCTGCCTATGCGGATCATAGCATGTCTGATCAGTGGCGCTAATCCACTGCTTTATCCACTCAGTTCCAAATCGTTACCATTCACATTTGGTGCCAGTCGCTACGATATAATGCCTTCAGAAGAAGGAGAAGAGGAAGAAGAAAAAGAAGACCCCAGTCAATAATCCACATCAGTCGAAGGAACGGTTAGCATTGAACATTGGAACATTCCCCCACCCTTCCGTTATGATGTAAAGTTTGTCCCTCGAGCTCAAACTTTACTCAAAGTTCTTAGTTTCTTTTTCTTTCTGCTTTTTCCTTCCGTCTCCCACAGATCGATATTCAGCCAAGCGATGAGTTGGATGGTTTAGTCCACTTCCAGAGGCTCAGGCAACGGGGTGTGGTGATGCGATTTGGAATGTACGGCTCGCTGCCATCGCAAAGCAAGGCGCGTTATCCTCCGTCTACCGAGTGAGAGAATTCTTGTCGAAGCCAACAAACGAACTCGAGTGGGAGACCCTTCAAAAGAGAATGTGCTTTTGGATCGTTCTCCGCAGGTCTACAAAGTCCATCATGCGCAAACAACAGAACAGACGCGACGCTTGCAACCCATGGGCGTCGGGATCAGCGAACGGGGAGATTAATTTAGGCGGCAGTACGCTGTCTCTTTGAGGTGGCAGGGAGTCCAAATTGGTCGACGGGAGAAAAGCCGAATCCCTGCAAGGGGTCACCTGTGGTGCGTGCACCATGATCGACTACCCGGGCACGCTCCACCCAATTGCCAGGCTCCCTTTCAGTTGCATTGCCACCCTGCGCAGCAAGAAAAAGTTGTGCCGCACAGAAAAAGTGTCTAGATTTTCTTTGTCTCGGTTCCTACTATTTCCCCGGTGGAAGCCTTGGGGATGAGAGTTCCAGGCCCACAAGCCCAACAGCAACATCAGCAACATCAGGCCCCAATGCATTCCTACTTCGCATTGGCTCTTGCTTCCGACCATCGGCACCATCGACCCAAGCTTCCTCTCCCTCCATCGCCACCTCGATCCGTCGCTTCCTCTCAGGGCCAAAGCTCTAAGTCGGTGCGGCACCGCGGGTCATCAACGGCGACGGTGATGCCGAGACCGTTGCTTGCTTGCTTGCCTGACTGCGATAGAACCATCCATCCAATTCTTCATTCTCCTTTTCTTTTCCACATAATTTTGCCCAATCAAAACTGAGAGTTTAACTATGCGGTTATTACTCAATGACAAGCTGTTTAAGAGCGCTCGAACTTAATTTTATTTTTGTGTATTACTGTTGGAAGCAAAAGGACACAAAATTGTAGGTTAAAAACATGGAAAAATTGCAAATGTAAATGAAGCCCAATCATTAACATGTGATATCTCCTTCAATAATGCAACATAAATAATACAATTACTCAATTTATAACTCTCATAAATCTTTTGTAATATGTTTCTAATGCTACAGAAGTACATGTGGCTGACAATAACACACACACACACATATGTGTATATATATATATATACATACACATATATATACATGAATGAGTTTGTGTGGAATTGCAATTTGTAAACAACCTCAAACCATCAAAAGCATTAGATCTTGACAGAATTCAAAAAATAAAAAATTTGGCATGAAGACAGATGCTACGAAAGATCTTCTAAGTCCAGAGGCCAAGTATTAGATCTAGCAACAGTGGGAAAACATGACGTGGAGGAAAATAAAATCAAAGAAAGAAAAAATAAATAAAAACTTTATATCCATCAGGATTTTTCCAGGCAAACCCCCCTTCCAGTAATAAACACGGACTTTTTAGATACCCAAAGCATTTGCCGTAAATGACCTTCGGATTCAGACCCAATTGGTTTCATAGTTTCTGAAACAACCAGACTAATCACACAACTTACGGTAAATCCAGTAACCTAATATAAATTTAGCAGTTTCTAACCCCACCACCCCCCTCAACAATGACTTCCAGAACGTCCCACCACTCCCAGTCACTAAACGCCTCGTGTACCGTCTCGTGACTCATGTTTTCCCGGTTACCAAGCCTGGGAGTTTCTGAATGGGAACCTCGTACCCCAAATAGAACGCTCTTGTTCCCATGAACCATCACCAAGGGAATCACACACGGGATATTGGGAACGAACCCTGTCAGTTATGCGTTCCCCTACGAATAGCCATTTCACTCTTCGAATTTTGCTATTCGTAGATAGCGCGACGGAAGTGGAGCATCTAAGGTGGGGTAGGGTTTCGTCCCACAGCCATTGGACGGCTGCGGATGCGCCAACCGCGTCCTGGTCGAATCCAGGCCGTCACACGAATTGCGACCCAAAGCTAGGAGAAAATTCTGGAAGGCTACCGTAAAACCGTCGTCTTGTTGGGCTTGTCGTGTAGCTGCTACTCTAATTCCTTGGATTAACTTAATTATATGATGCTAAGTCGATGAGTTAGAATGTGGGGAATTACCCACCTTGTAGCCTAGGTGTTATCACAAAGACATCCTTTTAAAATTAGACGGAGAATTTGACGCCCTTCATTTGGTAAATTTGTGAAGAAGAGAAAATATCGTCATGGCAACTTATGCTTACCAATCTCCCCTCTTCTCTTTAAAATAATTTTTTTTTTAATGAAAATTTTTGTCATTGGGGTCCATTTTTTGGTGTTGATTAGATGGTTGTTTGATGATATGTGGTCAAGGCTATTTTATAGTTTTGGTGAAATTTTGTTAATGAAGATTATGTCATAATATAAGTATTTATTTGATCTTGGTAATCCATTTTTAAATGTTGAATACGTTGAGAGTATAAAAGACACTTGAACAGTTTTTTTTGATGGATCAAACTATATTTTTAGAGCTTGTTTAGTATCATGTGATATAGCATTGGATACCAAATCTTCTTGAATGTATGTAGTTTAGTTTGGTTAGTAGTTTTTCATCCATTGATAGTTTTTTGTTGGTTGACTTTGTTTATGTCAATTAAGATTTAAGTACTTAAGTGGAAAAAAATCCTTGATTTGACATTCTTGTCAAATTAAGTCTTGTGAATGATTTTGAGAGTGAGAGAACTTATTATAAAGATTTTCTTGGCTATGGTATTTTAGCCATTTTAGTAAAACTTTAAGGTTTCTCTTATTTTTACACTTACACTTTTGAATTCTCTCTTTGTGGCATGAAAGATAACTTGACTTAGTTGGTGTAGATTTTTAATCTTTTATTTACCAAAAATATCTCTTTTTCTTCAATTTGTGGTATAACAAGTTAGAATGCAATAGATTTTAAAAAAATTAAAAAAATTACAATTTATTTTTGTTGCTAGGTTTTGGGTATTGTTGTACTAGACAATGGAAATGAGTTGGACTACATACTACAATATTAGAGTAAAATTGTGATAGAATATAGAAGCAATACAAGATAGTGGCATAAGTTGCTAATGTATAGTGTTGCAACACTGGAGGATTGTAGTAAGAAGATTGTATTAAAGTTACGGTACTAAACAAGGTCTCTCTATGAGAACAAGTACTAGTCAATTGCAAAAAATAGTATGAGGCAAAAAGTGATAAGATTATAATATGATAAGGAAATACAAAGTAGCTGTAAAAATGGTGTAGCATAGGATTGTAATGCAAGGTGCAAACCATTCTATTAAGAAATACAATATATGCATAGAGTTTGATAGCAAGGAATTATGTATAAAGTAGCAAGGCAATTATTGATCTACAATGGTGATTAATGGTGGCTTGCAATGTTTTCTTGCAACTCAAGACATCAATCCATAGACTTAGGTGAGTCATGGTGACAAAGGCACTATGATAGAAAACTACAATTAAAGGCTTATTCCCAATAATAGAACCATGATAGCAAAGAACCATGATTGACAAGATTCTTTAGTCATAGATCCATTGCATAGTTCTAAGACATTATATATAAAAAAATAAAAAATAAAAATAAAAAATGTATTACTCAAAACTCTTAAATATCAAATTTAGAAGCTCACTCTAAATACATATAGAGTCGAAATTTGATTATTTTTGAAGCAACTTAAAATAGAAGAGGCTCAAGAAATCCATTGGCATATTCAATTTTTGAAGTAGATGTCATTTGAAGCATCAAAGTTGCATTTACTAAATATTGATTGTTTTTTAAGTGAATTTTGATTTTCTTTCATTATTCCACATTTCATTTTATTGCAATTATCTTTTATTATCATAGGTTCTATGATTTGTGATTATCAACTATAGATGGATGTTGGTTGCTCTTATTCACTTTTGATTTTTTCTTATGTATTGTTGGAGATAAAAATCCAATGTAGGTATTTGAATTTATTTTTTGTACCTTCTTTTAGTTGTAAGTATTATTTTTAGAGATTTTTTGTAATTACCTTACTTTATATTTATACTAGTTTGTATTGATAGGCATATAATAAGAATGAAATTGGATTGATAGCCAATAAGATCATTTTTTTTGTAGGTATATTGGACTTATAGTAATCTAAAGGTGATTGCTGGTGAATTGCTAAGCTTGGTAGTTTTGTAGGTGCAAGTTGTCATTTTAGCTTTTAAATATTTACAAGTACCAAAGTAGTTCTTTTATGGTGTATACTAGAAGTTAATTCTATTGATGTTTTTTACTAGACTACTTGGATAATGACCATATCAAGGACTTCAAGTCAAGGATAGATACTAATTAGGTTTTTTAGCCTATTTTAATAGTGGATACTACTTAAAGGCTTTGGATCCTGGGTATAAATATATTTTACAAGATGGAAGACAATCCTCACAATATGATATAAGATAGATTTTCAAGAAGTGCTAAAGGCATTTCTTTGCAAGATTAGAGATTCAAATTTCAAACTTGGATGAAAGAAAAGTATCAAAGGTCTTCTACTTTCAATGAGTGGTATGCCTTTGAGCTCTTATTACAACACTTGGAGCACAAGGCATTGCAAACCTATAGAAAGTAAACTGAAGAACACTCACTTGAATTGCATGAAGTCGAGAATTATTAAGAAACATGCATAAAACTTATTTTAGCTTTTAAGGAGGATATTATCAAAAGATTCATGCGTATAATAAAAAAAATATTTCAAACCCAAAGAGAAGTTGGTACATCTTCAAAAGACACTAAAAAAAAAAAAAAAGTAATTACTTCCTTAACTAGCACTCCAACTACTTTATCTTGCATGGCTTAAGTAATGAAAGCAATTTTATTTAGAATAGCAAAGCCACCATCATTTGAATCTCTCTAAATATTTATTAAGCATTTAGAGCACAATTATGGAGATTTAGGTATGATTAAATGCAATTCATTTAAGATTTTTGCTATGAAAAGAAGTTATTTTACATACTATGTATATTTATTTAGTTTGGTTTACAATAGATTTAGGGAGTATATTAAGATTTTTTTTTATTGAATATTGATAAGAGACTCTTGGATTTAGCTACATCAAGAATTATTCTCAACTATGATGGCAAGACAATATTGGCACAAGTATTTGGTAAAGTTGAGAAATGCAATAAAGTACTTCTCAACATACTACTATCAACATGGTAGCTTTGATGATGGATGTTTTCAAGCCTAAGAAGATTACTACTGTCACAAGTAGCTTGGCGAAAATTCAATCTGAAACAACTATGTATTATTAAAAATATGATAAATTTGATTACATAAAAAATAATTTTAATTGTCCTAAAAAGAAAAAAAACTTTACACAAAGAGAAGTCTAGGCCAAAAGTTGAGATAGTAAAGCATGAAATAAATCTAAAAAGAATTATTGAAGTATGGTCATTGTAGTAAGCTTAATCACAATGAAGATAATTTCTTCATATTACATCTATATAAATAACCTACTTCAAATAAAGAAAGGATTTTAGAAGCTAAAATTAATGAGTTAGAGAAGTAATTCAATAGTGTGGCCTTATTAGATTAAGTTACTAGATTTCATGTGATTTTTAGAATTAGAATAAGTTCTTTTTTTCCAAAAAATTATATATTTGATGCATCAAGACAAATTGTGGTTGTAATTGCAACATATGCCTAAAAAAAAACTGGAAATATGATACCTATAATAAGTAAGGTACTGAAATCTTTATCTCATTATCCAAACTATTGTAGAGATCATAATATTCATGTACGATTGCCTTCATCATTTGGTCTTGTGGATATTAATTTTGGAGCAAAACCTTCTATTTCAACTTCAACATAAGATGAAGATACTAGTATTAAAAATATAGTCTATAATTTGGCTTATAAAGTATTGAATATATCTATATTTTTTAGTGTTGACTTGTTGACTTTAGAATTTAAATTAACAAAGATCTTTCAATTGGTTGATAAAATATTAGAAGGAAAAGTATCCATGCCATTGTTACAAGGAGTCAAGGCAATCATAAGGCCTTTAATACAAAAAGATTTACCTAAGTTATAAGCAAAGCTTGAAATAAAAGCTATTACCATATTTGATGAAAATCACTCAAAGGCAAAAAATATGAATCCTTTAAACAAAATACCATTAGGTATAGAGGTAGCATATTTATCTAATATTATAGTTAGATTTGCTTGAAAATAGCAAAATTTATGCCTAGCAATTATACAATTAGTTAACAACAACAATATGCTTATTATTAGCTATATTAGTAGTAATACCACTTGTACTACATCTTTACATATGATATTGTATTTTAAGGCTTAATTAATTATGATTAATAAGTAGCTTATTCAAAAATTAAAACTTGCTCCAATAGACTTGGAACTTTGTCTTTTTACTATCGTCACTTCAATAAGGGGTATGAAGCAAGCTATTGGTTATACTAGGCAACTTTTGCAATTAATATTTTGTACTAGATCTGGTCCACTTTATTCACACTTGTTTCTAAAGAGTGCAATGATTAATGCCACTAACTATGATATCTTACTATGTCAACATGCTCTTTATTCATTTGGTTGTGGATTAGATAATTGGATTGAAGAAGCATAGATTTGATTAAGATGGTCTACTGATGATGAAAAGAAAGAATTCATTCTAGTTATATTTGCAACAATTGCTTTGATTGTGTCAACAAAAACCTTATTTGATTATAGCACATTTGACTTGTCTTATAAAAGGATTCTATTAAAAGAGACATTAGTATTCATGTGCTATTTTATGAAACCAACTAATCCATGATCTTTAGAAGTTCATGCTAAATACTAGAAGAATCTATTTCTTCCTTAAAAAATACATGCAAATTATTTTTTCTAATGTGAAGAGATTTTATCTTCATTGGATATATTGAAAATACCAAAATCTCTTTTATTAGCTACCTTTGTTCAAACTATTTATTGGCATCCACCAAATGAGGGTAATATCCTTGTTGAATTCTTTGTAGACATTAATAGTAGTATTGGAGGCTTAGCTTATTGTTCAATGGTACATTCATATGGATATTAAAATTGTACTTAATTGAGTAGCCCAAAATATTCTCTAATGATTGTTGGTTATGTATCTTAAATAATTACAATCTCTTACTATTTTTGATTATTTTAGCCAATTCCTTCATAATATCACTCTCATTAGTGATGAGGATTTGAGGAGATTAGACGACATAGATTTATTGATTGCTCGATGGCCTTGTCAAAGTCATTCACATGCTGGAGGAAGTCAAGACTTATATGATCATCAATCCAATTTATTTATAGATTTGATGCAACTTATATAGTGGTAGTTTATGCTATCATGATGTAATACGACTAAATAATGAAACTATAATCAAAATTGAATTTCTAATTAATATCTAATTATCTTAGTTCAATAATAATTTGAGGTATCTAAACATAGCTTTTATAAAAGCCTCTTAGGTTATTTTCTTATCTTAATAGTTAGTAGATTGAAGGTTATTTAGTAATTTTACCTTCTAGGCTATAGAGATTCTTTTACTACCTTAGAAAGACCATAAATTGATAAAATCATATTAGAAGAGATAAATAATTAATATAGTTGATACTAGGATTAAGTTGAGGGTAGGATTGGACTAAAAAAATCCTTAGGATAGGTTAGATTGATACTTGGGGATTGACCATTTATGAGACATGGTCAAAATTAGACCTCCGGCCACTAAAACGATTGCCTAGGACAAAATATGATTTTATTTGAAGATCAGAGATTAGGATTTGAGATCTAGGTTGGAGCTTGTTTCAAAGACATAAGGTTTTTTTTGGTAGGATTTGTTGGGACTTAGCAATTGTTGTTGAAAATCAGGATTTGTATTGGCAACTTGAGATTTATACAATGAAATTAGGACTAGCACTCTTAGCTATTTCATAAAATTGGTGTCTCATCTATAGTAAAATTTTTGATTATGCTTAGTTAATTAGGTTTTCTAAGTATATGTAAAATTTTGTGATAATCCAATGGTGCAATTAAAAGATATCTAGATTTTGATACAAGAACATACCAAAAGTTGGAAATTTCAAATTGGATAGGGTTTCTATAATATCTAGAGATCTACTAATCAAATCAAGGTAAAATTTTTCATGGTATTGGAAGACTTGAAGATCAAGCTATATACAAATTTTGAGTCAAAGCTAATTATTAAAGAAGGAAAAATCTTTGTTGGAACTTCTACATTATCTTTCGAGTTGGCAGCCAAGTGATACTAGTGCAATTTTTTGAGGTTTTTTAACAATTTATATGTTCGATTGGCTTGAAATTTCTTAAGCATGTAGATGACTTACATCGCCAATTGCATGCAAAATTTTACATCAAGTAGATAGTCAGATTAGAAATTATGGCTTGTCAAAGTTCATTGATAAGAATTAGGGCTTATAAGAAAAATCTAAATTGCTTAAATATGAAAGTAACAAGATAATTGGAGTGTATGTATGATTGAGGCTACTAAGAAGAGTATTTTTTAGTATATTTGAATTGAAATTTGGATTATATTCTTCTTGTATGGATGAAACCTATTAGAGTTTCTTGGATACTTATGAAACATAATATCACCTTCCATAGCTAGATGCCTAGTGCATTCCCTAATAAGATAACACATAATATGACAATGGATCAAATTATATTACTTAGGTATATTTTTCAAAATGTACCACTATTAGATGATATTTAAACATAAGTCTTATCAATATATTAACCAACTCCTTAGTTCTCCAATCTTTTTGAATGTTGCAACTTTGGGCTCTTATGTCCATCAACCTTATATGATTTGGATCAACCTAGCATTGTCTTACATGCTTACAAAAATACTTTCTAGAATTAAACGACCTTTTGGGCACCATCTTGATGACATCTTGGATGATAATGAAATTTCCTTGATTGTCACTAAGGTTGATGAACCTCTTCTTGCCTTGGTTAATAAGATGGAGGCATTGCATAGCACATTTTGTACATTTATAACATTTCCAATATCATTTGGATTTTGAGCACATAGACTTGGTATAATTTGAGATGTCAATTCATAAACCTATGAAGAATCTATTGCTAATGAAAGAAAGCATACTATGGACTTTTTAATTGATACCATAGCTACTTATGATCTCATTGAAGGACAACATTATTTTTTCCTAGGCCAAGCTATGGACCTCAACACTTTAATATGGATTTTTGATATATGCTATATTATTTAAAAATATTATTATGACCATGTTAGTATTTTAAGATCAAAGAATAATGCTTAAGAGGCAATAGATCTTCAACTTACTAAGATTGAGGAATTCAAGTTGTTTCTTTACTTATAGAGGCATGCAATTGATGAGCTACAAGCTCAAGATATCTTTACAGTTTTAGCTAAAGATTTAAAAAAAAAAAAAAAATGCTTAAGAGTTTTTCTTATAGAATTTTTTTTTTAAAGACATTCTATATCCTACCAATATTTCTAATTCAGACAAATATTATGGTAATGAAGTTCCTCATTTAGTTAGAAGTGAAGATATTAAAGACATAGAAATTGTTTCTTCAAGAGATTAATAGTTAAAGGCTATGCCAACATGTAGTAGTACTCTATTTGTGAAGAAGAAGATCACAAAGTTTTATGATTGGTCATTGGAGTTGGAGTCACATCTTACTGATACCGAAGTACAAAAGTTACAAGCTTCTATTTACTCATATTGTAATTGTTTTGTCTTTAGTTTTGAAGATCTTGAAGGATATAAAAACAAACATTTTCATATCTAATTGGAAGATGATTATTCAATCTTCTAATGACTGTATAAGCTTAGTATCTCAGAGAAAATTGGCATCTAAGCTCGTTTTCAAGAATTATTGGCTGCATGCTTGATTGAGCTTTTTAATGGTAAATGTGCTTACACTACAATCATGCCTTCAAAGAACAATGTTTTTGGCAATTGGATAGAGAAGAAAATGTATAGAAACTACCATCCAACTAATAGTAAGATTAAATTTGATTAATATCCAATGCCAATGCTAGAAGAATTATTTGATGTAGTAGGATTTTTTCAAGTATTCAATATTTTGAATTTAACATCTAATTATCAC